>NW_017307070.1:754716-764923 GCF_000935625.1 Nanorana parkeri | reverse complement strand
TTGGGGCCCGCCCGCTGACATACAGTGTTTCTGCATTTACATTTGTCTTTTTATCTGCCGGCACCTCAGAAGTAAAAGTTAAACAGTCAACATAATGTCAGAGCGCGAGGTTATAATTCTGCTATTATGTTTGTGCATCTGAAAGTAACAAATAATCCATTTTATCGGGAATACAAGAGCACTTCACTTAATATGTAAAAATCTGCATACGTACCCCCGTCTATGAATATTAAACACTCTAAACAATCATATTAACGAAAGAATTATTTGCGCAGAGAGATCAAACAAACAACGTTTAAAGCTTTGCAGGAGAAAGATTGTTGAATGAAACAATGGCAGCTGCTTAAACTGTAAATTGCGAGGGATGGATATGTAATTATACTTCTCTAATTGCCGGGATTATTCCCTTATTCAGTGTGCGCTACGAGTGAGACAACAATCAGAGCACATTCATTCTCAGTATGAAACCATCTCTCTCATTAGGAAACAAAAGGCTCAGCTATCGTAAAGGGGAACTGCTACTATTTTGTTATAAATAGTTCATATAGAAATCTGTAATAGTTTTCCTACAAAAGTATGTATGAAATTCAGCTTTTGTATGTCTATCCTGAAGCGTTGACAGGAGGATATGATGACTTCTTCGCAGCTGTGCATTAGATGAGTGGTTCTCACCTACCGGCAGTCCCCAGCCTCTCTCCTGCTGGGCCACGGCTTTCTTTATGCACTGGCACCTACTACTGTGACATCAGGCCCAGACTGGCCCACTGGAGGACTAGAGCAGTGGTTCTCAACCTGTGTTACCTCAAGACCCACATTTGTCCTCGGTCATTAAGTCGCGACCCAAGTTGCTCTGCAATATTCCATGTTGCGATACTGCTCTTTCCGGTGCAGGCGATTAAACTGTGCGTGGGAGGTGCATTTGGGTTGCCATTACGGAAACTGGAGTGGATTCCCAACTTGGGGCCTAGTGTGGGCTGCAGTGCTGTGATGGAGCTCCATCCATATGTGTATTGCTTGTAAAGCTCCTGTGCGTGCCCGTAGAGGTGTCGGGGGGCCAGAATGTGATGAGCTGTAAGCAATGCACGTATGGATGGAGCTCCCTCGTGGCAATAGCCCCACCTCAAGTCGACACTCGGCACCGGGCATCATATTTTTGAATGGCTGCTAGGTGCGAGAACTGACAGTGCTTCTCTAGGGGGAGGCTGAGGATCCCCTCACCTAGAAAAGTGGAAGGCATGTGGCGACCCACTGGACATGGGGCCGCGACCCACTTTTGGGTCACGACTCACCAGTTGAGAACCAAGGGACTAGAGGATCTTCCCTGGGCTTTCACCTGTTGTGTCACTGAAAGAGCCAGAGTACTACTACCAGGGGTGTCTACACTTTTCACCGCCAGAGGCGGGGATGGTGTGCTGGTGGTGCACAGTCCGGGAGGGAGGGGGGTTGTTGTTAGTGCATGTTACTGGGGCTGATGCAGGGTACCTCCGGAGCGGGTGATGCACTGACTCCTCTGGCTCTGTCTGGTGTACAGTGACATCAGTGAGCTGGGCAGGATGCCAGACAGAGCATCACAGGTTGCCGAAAACTCTTAGCAACCTGTGACACTCTGGCCCAACAGGGGGCAGCATGCACACCTACCCCCCTTTCCCCACATGACCCCCATTGGAACCGCCTCAGGCTTCTTCATTATGGGGATGGCCCTGACTACTACTCATTTTTATGAACGAGAAACCCCGGTTGAAATCACTCCATGCGTGGATTGATCTGCACCGGACAGATCTGAAATAGTTTGGGCACTGAGCACAGAAAGACAGCATTGGAAGAGGCACTCGCTGGCAGCTCGTGGGATCATCAGCCTTCCTCTGTGGGTGCTTCTTTCCTAAGGTAACTTAGGTACCACCACTGACATCAATGATTTGAGGGGATATTCTCCCTGGGGCCACAATCCCACTGACACCAGTGATTTGAAGAACTCTTTTTGCCTGGGGTTCACTGTCCACTATTCCACTCACACCAATGATTTGGGAAGCTATTCTTTCCTGGGGGCCACTATCCCATTGACACCAATAAAAAGAAGGTTTATACTACCCCTGGGGGCCACGATCCCACTGGCACCGATGATTTCAGGGGCTTTTTTTCTCTGGGATCAATATCCCACTGATACCAATTCCTTTAAAGACTATACTGTCCTGGAGTCCATTGTCCTAATGACGCCAATGATTTGAGGGAATATTTTCTCCTATAGCCACTATACTAGTAATTTGGGGGCTATTCTCTCCTGGGGCCACGCCACAATCCCACCGACACCAGTGATTTGATGGACTCTTTTTTCCTGGGGTTCACTGTCCACTATCCCAATGGCATCAATGATCTGAGGGGCTATTCTCCCCCGGGGTCAATATCCCACTGACTATACTGTCCTGGAGTCCACTGTCCCGCTGTTTCAATAATTTGGGGGACTATGCTCTCCTGTTGCCATTATGGAGGATCTACAGCCGAGTGATACACAAATAAGATACATTGCTGTTCATAGTTAAGATACTTTAATGTATTTTTAAGATTTAACTCCGGAGTTTAGGGTCACTTTGTAATGAACTCTCAGAGCTTTGAGCACCGGAAGACATTTCCAAGAGACCTTTCCCCAGGAACATAGAAAAATATGGACACCGGTACCCCAAGGATAGAAAATGTCTATTTAATTACGTGCGTGCAAAACAAAACTTATTGTGATGTTTCGGGGTCACCTAGGATCCCCTTTATCAGGCAGAACAAGTGCCCAGGAACGAGACACATTTGACCACTATGGTAATGCGTCTGTTACATGTCTATACTGTGTTTCTTCTCCTTGCCGATCTTTGCCCCGTGTTCTTACCCTGATCTCTAATTTGTATGCAAATACATTTAATTACGTGAATTATCACATGATGTCCTCGAAAGATCATTTTATTTCCTCTTTAAAGCCTTGTTAGTAGGACACAAAACAGTGAGGTAATTCAGTTTACAATCTCCAGAGTTCCGGCTGGGGCAGAGGAGTTTGATGTGCGTCGTGTAGCCGGTGACATTAAATGATGTATCTTTTGTTCCCGGACAAATGATCAGCTCGGTTCATTCAATGTGTCACTGTCAGACATTTACATAATTTTTTAAAATATTTTTATCCCGAGTTCTCCCATCCCCTGAAGCCTTGGTTGGTCTTTGTTTGGTCTGTGTATTTGTCACTGGCGTCATTGAATATTCAGGTATTAATTGTCATCGCATCCATTTGTCACTGAATCTCCAGCTAATTGGGAGCAAAGTTCCTTCTCATAGTTAATATAACATTTTTAATTGATACATCGAGCTACTATGGAATCATACATACATACACTAAAGTGATAACCCATACATCTAAATAGACCCTGCAAGTACATTAGCCGGGCCCAAATCTTCACCAAACATATGTCCTTTGCTTATACGTAAATATAAGTAATATATACTCATGAGAGTATAGGTTGGGAATTCATAGTAATGGGTGCTCAGGTGTAGTTAAAAATATTTAGTGCTCGTAATAAAATAATTAAAATGTTATTCAGGATGTTTTATGAAATTTGAAGCAAAGGAAATCAGGATTAAGTGATGCTTTTGCCAGTAAAATAGGGAGCATTTGCACAACATTTCACTGTTAGGAAAAATGCATTGGAGTCAATAGGGAAATTACGGTGGGTTTTGGTGGTTTGAAAGGGTTTCATGGACTTTAAATTGCTGCTGAAGGTTATGGCTTGTGAGGGTTAGAAGCACTTGCTGTAAACCTAGAGCTGACCCTATTGTTAATCCTAACCCTAACGATAACCCTGACCCTAGAGCTAACCCTGATGTTAATGCTAACACTAATGATAACCCTGACCCTAGAGCTAACCCTAAGGTCAATCCTAACCCTAATTATAACTGTAACCCTAGAGCTAACCATGTTGTTGATCCTAACCCTAATAATAACCATAACCGTACAGCTAACCCTAATGATAACTCTAACTGTAGAGTTAACCCTCATGTTTGTCCTACCCCTAATGATAACCCTGACCCTAGAGCTAACCCTAATGTTAATCCTAACCCTAATGATAACTCTAACCCTAATGTTAATCCTAACCCTAATAATAACTCTAACCCTAGAACTAACCCTAATGTTAATCCTAACCCTAATGTTAGCCCTAACCCTAGTGCGAGCACTAATATTACTCCTAGCCCTAATGGTAAACCTAACTGTAGAGCTAACCCTAATGTTAACTCTAACCCTAATGATAACCCTAAATCTAGAGTTAACATTAATCCTAACCCTAATGATAACCCTAGAGCCTGCCCTGGTCTTATGGTCCTCCTACATGGGAACCCATTTCCTCCTGCAGTCTAGCAAACATACTGGTAGGTCAAATGGCTTCTGAGTGACTGTGAAGTGTTTATGTTTATATGACTTTACTGGAGACAAAATTAGATTTTGAGTGCTCACGGGCACCAATGATGAACTCTAGACCTAAAGCATATCAATGGCCAAAACTTCTGAGTGGGGAAGGATTAGAACTCCTATCAGCTTTTACTGCCGACTGCGATTTCTGCTGCCCGAGATTTCCCCTTAAACTGGTCAAATGTTGGCAGAGTCCTGCTGAAGTCACTGTTCGGGCATTCCGACAGTGTCACAGCCACTGCTGTCAGAATACAATAGCCCAGCAGGGGAGATTCCCCCATTCACACTGCTTAGCGTGGATGGGGGACTCAGTTATTGTCGAATGAGGAAAATTGATCAGTGAACGGGCGGCTTTACTCACTGTCCTGGAGACAACCCTTTTTTTTACCAGACATTAAGTGAAGGAAACTCCCCAACAGCAACACGGAACACGGACAAAAGTAAAAATAATCTTTCAGTTCAATCAGAACTCCAACCAAAAATAACAGGATAAAAATGAATAGACCATTAAAAGGTAAAAATAACAAAACCAGCTTTTCTTACAATATTCACCCTCAATGCAGAGATCTCCCCACCCAGTACTTTTTTCTGCTGCTAGATGTCCTCAGGCTGATGGGCAGCATCATTCAGGGCTAAATAATGGTGGACGTCCTGCAGCCAGGCAATTAGGTGGGCTCTATCTGACTTGCTGCAGCTTCCAATGCACATTGTGAGAAGCTCCCAGTGTGCAGTGATATCAGAGGAAGAGGAGAGCAGCCGGTACAACTATGCAAGACTGAAGGGAAGGCCGGAGGTCAGATAGAATGGAAGGCCGGAGGTCAGATAGAAGACTGAATGGAAGGACAGAGGTCAGATAGAAGACTGAAGGGAAGGACAGGGGTCAGATAGAAGACTGAATGGAAGGACTGAGGTCAGATAGAAGCCTGAAGGGGAGGACGGAGGTCAGATAGAAGACTGAAGGGAAGGGCGGAGGTCAGATAGAAGACTAAAGGGAAGGGCGGAGGTCAGATAGAAGACTGAAGGGAAGGACGGAGGTCAGATAGAAGACTGAAGGGAAGGGCGGAGGTCAGATAGAAGACTGAAGGGAAGGCCGGAGTTCAGCTTTAAGTTGTGTAAATAATGTGTTGCCTAGATGTTTCCATTTTGTCTATAGCACCACTGCGCTGATACCTCCGTTGCTGCGTCAGAGGACCCCCAAACCCCACCCCTCACCATAGAAATTTAAATCGGTGGAGCTGAGCTTTGAAACAATACTAATTTCATTAACCAGAATAGCTAAAACAAACTATTAGAACACCAACGGCCTTATAAAGTCTATTCAGACTTGCTATGTATGTGTAATTAGCTCATTTGCTGCCTTGAAGTGCACCAAGTATGTTTTCCACTAATTAAGGGGATTAAATCTTTGCATTGTGCCGCGCAGCGTGCCACCACTTCCGGCGTCGGGATGTTTGGACAACACTTCAAAGTTGCACAGTATCATACTCTCCCTGCGAGCGAGTTAAAAGATGTTAACCGGGATCGGATATAAAGTCTTTGTTCCGGAGAAAGGAAAGCAATTGGATGCTCTGCTGGTTAGTTTACAAATCCAGCTGCCCTCCGTGAATTGCTTATCTTTTGTAACAAAAGAGCCCGGGCACGATAATTTGGTGTGTGATCATTGACACTCCTTTTTCTTTGTTCCCCTTTCAGAGCTAATATCCCGAGCCCAGATGGGTTAATACATAATGCAGACATGCAAGTAATTGGCTCCTGCACAGATATAGGCCCCCTTTCTCTGTGATCTGCTATTAGAGGTCAGTAAAGCTCCCCTTCCACCTAATTAAACACAGCTTTCAATCCCCCTTCCCAAATGATGTTCAGCCTCCAAATTCGGCAAACACACATGAGCCGCTACCTGTTGGAGCCCAGCCCAACTCTCTTCTGGGACGATCGTCTCCTCCCTCCCCGAGGCGACAGAAGATAGTTTGGGCCACGGGGGACCGACAGCTAATAAATTATGGCCAGATTCTCTGAATTAAAGAGGCAAAAATTGGCTGTTAATAAACCCCTGACTAGTCATTCATGGCGTCCGGCATAAAGGGATTTTCTTTCTCTTAACAAACCGGGCTGAATAAGCTCTACACGGGGATTAGATAAACTGTTATTCTATTGTTGACGAAGTGAAAGCCATGTATTCATTGTAGAGGGATTAATTAATGTAGTGATTTGTCGGACATTGTAACATCAGACGCGATACATGCACAACACGCAAAAAATATGCGCTGCGTACAATAGGATAGTTTAGGTGCCCGCACATGGACCCGTTTTCTGACAGACATGCCTGATAATTATCAGCAGAAGGAAGATTCCAGCATCACATTCAAAGGTTGGACTTTGTAGTGGTCACAGCAGAGCCATAACGAGGACTTTGGAGTCCTGTACTCATTACCACATGTAGAGATTTTCTGACTTGTGCAAATTCTCTATGATGAGCTCTGAGCTTTCTGTTTAACATAAAAGGGAATGCGCCTCGTACTGTATGTACACTGCATGTTACTTTCACTCTAGGAGAAAGATCTGACCAAAAACGCAAGATAGAAATTGGCCATGGGCGCACCTTGCACTATATGTGTGTATGCTGTATGATCCTTTCACTCCAGGAGAAAGATCTGACCAAAGAGTCATGGTAGATATTGGCCATGGGTGAACCTTGCACTGTATGTGTGTATGCTGTATGATCCTTTCACTCCAGGAGAAAGATCTGACCAAAGAGTCATGGTAGATATTGGCCATGGGTGCACCTTGCACTGTATGTGTGTATGCTATATGATCCTTTCACTCTAGGAGAAAGATCTGAGCAAAGAGTCATGGTAGATATTGGCCATGGGTGCACCTTGCACTGTATGTGTGTATGCTATATGATCCTTTCACTCTAGGAGAAAGATCTGAGCAAAGAGTCATGGTAGATAGTGGCCATGGGTTCACCTTGCACTGTATGTGTGTATGCTGTATAATCCTTTCACTCTAGGAGAAAGATCTGATCAAAGACTCATGGTAGATATTGGCCATGGGCGCACCTTGCACTGTATGTGTGTATGCTGTATGATCCTTTCACTCTAGGAGAAAGATCTGACCAAAGAGTCATGGTAGATAGTGGCCATGGGTGTACCTTGCACTATATGTGTGTATGCTGTTTGATCCTTTCACTCTAGGAGAAAGATCTGACCAAAGAGTCATGGTAGATATTGGCCATGGGCGCACCTTGCACTGTATGTGTGTATGCTATATAATCCTTTCACTCTAGGAGAAAGATCTGAGCAAAGAGTCATGGTAGTTAGTGGCCATGGGCGCACCTTGCACTGTATGTGTGTATGCTATATGATCCTTTCACTCTAGGAGAAAGATCTGAGCAAAGAGTCATGGTAGATAGTGGCCATGGGTTCACCTTGCACTCTAGGTGTTTCGATTTTGATTTCGTGCTTGGGGTGATTAGTAGACATGTGCAGCGGCTAAAAATTTGTTTAGTTTCGGATTTCGATTATTTCGTTTCTGGAATTCGGATCCTAAATGTGTTTCGTTTCGGGAATCACATTCGTATTCGGATCTGATTTGGGAATTCGTGTCGGATTTGGAATTCGGTTTCGGAAATTCGGACGAATTCTCGACAATTCAACTTGAGGTGTGGTAGCAGAATTGGCACATTTGTCTTTTCTGGTGGCTGTGCTCTCGTCTTTACTATTAAAGGGACATTAAAATCCTTTTCTTAATTTGTTTTTATCCGTTTAAATGTTAACACATTGCACAGGATTTGGATGAAATTCGTTACAAATCCGAAATTTCGGATTCGGATGATTTCGGGAATGTTATATTTGCTCCGAATCTACGAATTTCCGAAATTTCGTCCGAATTTCGATTCGGAACGAAACGAATCGCACATGTCTAGTGATTAGGGTGTGCCCAGGAACACCTGGCGCACACCTATGGGTGGCCATCCTCACCTTGCAATATTCCCCTTATGAGGAGGGGGCAAAAAAAAGGATTAGTGCAATGTGTTTAGAAGTGCAGTGATCCTTTAACTGCCTCCGGGCCGGCCGTAGTAGAAAAACGGCCGGCCCGGAGCTCTCTAGATTAAAATTTTCTGTAATTTTTCCTAATTATAATAAAAAATAAAAACCCCAGTGGTGATTAAATACCCCCAAAATAAAGCTCTATCTGTCCCCAAAAAATGGTATAAAATTCATTTCAGTACAGCGTTGCATGACGGAATAAACGTCAGTCAAAGGACTGCAGCGCTGAACACTGAAAAATGGCCTGGCCAGGAAGGGGGTCTAAACACTTGGTCTTGAAGTGGTTAAAGAAGATCTTCGTACAAACTATATTAAAGCCCCGTTCCCACTGCACGATATGCAAATCGCGCGTTTGTCGTGCGATTTGCATATTGCGCGACATCGCGAGATTTTCCGCGCAATATCGCGTTCAAGCTTGCATTGAGCAAGCTTGAATCGCGGCTAAATCCGCTCCAGAAAGGGTCCTGCTGTAGCGACACACGACCCGCGACAGCAGGACCCTTTGCCCCATTGAAATGCATTGGAGCGCGATATCGCGCAGTAATTTGCCGCGATATCGCGGGAATTACCGCGCGATAAATCGCTCAATGTGATTGGGGCTTTACAGTGAAGAGCGATATGTAGGGTTATAGTTTGTTTTGCAATCCCAATGCAAAGGATCAGAATTGTGAAGTTCCTCTAGTGACTTCCTGCTGACTGCTGCAGATCCCTTTTGGAATCACGTTGGGACCCCGCTGATAGGATGGTGGGGAAGCCTTTGAGCTTTATTGAATTAATTAGCACCATTGACCTTTTATTTTTGTGTAAAAACAATCTGCCAACTGTCACTTTCCCAGGTTGGCATTTAAGAGGAAGGATCTGATTGGCCGATTTTGCTTTGCTTTCCATTGTTCTTTCTCCACTTGGCTTTTCCACTGTGAAAATGTAACTTCGTATTCCTTCATCTGCTCGGTGATATTCCGGATTCTCGGGAATGATTCCTCCTCGCATGACAATCCGTCGCAGGAGACATTTCTGCACTTCTCCAGATGACGTTACATCTGATGCAGCAGCTGGGGGCTCTGCGGGAACTTCCTCCAGGGATGGAGCTAACAGGAAAGTTTGTCCAGCGCAGGAGGGAAAGTCTGCTGTTTCTTTTGTGCCTTCCGTGTAATTAGCATCGGCAGGGAAAGTGACACAACAATGAGGTTTAACATGGGGAGAGGGCCGCCGTTGTCTGGGGGGCGGTTTCTGCATGACAGAATCGCATTTCCACAAGGTTCTACGGCGGTTGCCGCTGCCACTTTTCATTTCTGTTTTCTTGCACATTAAAGTGAACCCAGCGCATGCATATCACACACACAACGTGCACAAATCTCTAATGTTCCCTAAAGCTTAAAATAATACAAATCTGCTTATATTTTGCCTTCCCTGATTCCTCCTTTCCCCCCCTTAGTGACGTTTTTAAAGGAGAACTATGGGGTCAGGGCTTTTCCCCATATTTCTCCTTAGGGTAACGGGAGGACACAAACTAGCGTCCTCCCGTCACCCCAGGCTCAGTATATACCGCGAGCTGTATACTGTAGCTGCTGCTCGCGGTATACTGAGACGCCGCAGCTGAAGCGGATCCTGACAATTGTGCCGGGATCCGCCCAGCTGTGTGACTGACAGCTGGCTCTGCCTATCTAGAGGCAGAGCCAGCTGTACCCGCCCCCTCCCCCGTCCGTTACGCCAGTCAGCGCTG
>NW_017307070.1:745597-754549 GCF_000935625.1 Nanorana parkeri | reverse complement strand
CCCCCCCCCCCCCTCATAGTTCTCCTTTAAATAAAACCTTTCCGTTTTCATTACATATCTTATTTTAGACCCAGTGATGTCATCACTGGGTCTCTGTGCAGTGCAGGCACATCATGACTGGCGTAGGGAAGGGGGAGGGGCCAGCAGGGTGCTGTACATAGCTTCCTGAAAACATCACAGCACCCTGCCTCTGTACTTCTCTAAAGAGCCCTTAGCCGTAATGCGAGCAGTGGGCTGGATCTTGGGAGGAGTTATGCAAATATCCAAATGCCTTGATGGGTGGATGTCAGTCTGGAGGAGTGGATGCTGCTAAGGAGGCTTCAATTGCATGCAGACCACCCTAGGTAAAGTCCACAGGTGATGCTGAGCCTCCATGATTGGAAGATCTGAAATCCAATGAATGAAAGGGGCGGGGCCAGGGACAGTCATGCTCGGGATGAAAGAGCTAGATGATGCTGGACATCCTCTAGCCAGGAAATGGGCTCTGTCTGACTTGCTGCAACTCGCGTGAGGAGCTCACAAAGTGCAGTGAAATCAGAGTAAGTGCTACCTTTGATAGGGCATCACCCGGGTGAACCGTCTACTTCCTGGACTGAGATGCCAGGTCACAGTCATGTAAATCCTGGTGTCTTTGCAGTTCTTGGCTGTGGTCACAAATGTCTGATACAGATCAGCCTGCAGCCTCTCACCTTGTGACTTGCTACAAAGTTACAATGTTGCAGACTGATCACTGGGGGAGGGGAGACTGAGGAAACGCTTCCTCCTGCCTGCAGCAGACTGATCACTGGGGGAAGGGAGACTGAGGAAGTGCTTCCTCCTACCTGCAGCAAATGGATCACTGAGGAAATGTTTCCTTCTGCCTGCAGCAGATGGAGCACTGGGGGAGAGGAGACTGAGGAAATGCTTCCTCCTGCCTGTGACAGACTGATCACTGGGGGAAGGGAGACTGAGGAAGTGCTTCCTCCTACCTGCAGCAGATGGAGCACTGGGGGAGGGGAGACTGAGGAAATGCTTTCTTCTGTATATTGTGATATGTCAGAAATTCATTCCGTGTTCCCTTTTAAAGTTACTGACAGGTCCACTTTGAATCTTATTGTGACCGCTGTGACTAGACTTTTATTTCATGCGATATTCCGGGACACAACTTCCTAAGTGACGCCGTCGCTGCATCGTATGAGTAGCCGGGATCCTGATTTCATGAAGCATTGTCTAATCATTAGAGAGGGGTTACCGCCGGCTTTCACTGCGCCGTTTTGTTCCTACTTAAAGCGATTATCTCTGCTAATTTGCATCACAAAATATTATTGCGTGTACTCATAACAAAAAAATGCGACCAAGTTAAACGGCAGACACGTCCTCTAATTTGGATGCAAATGCAATGAAAACAGGGAGACTGATTATAATAATGCGGGCCGTAATTATCCCGATTCTTTCCACACAGATTTGCAAATATCATCGCGCCCTGTAATCCTGCAATTTGTTATGATCCCTCTTTGTTTCCATCAGGGGACCTTCTATGTACAATACAATGCCCTTCACTGTGCATATAAAAAAAAAGCCTTACATCTCTATTGTATGAATTATATTATCACACGTTTGTATTAATATTAACGTTTATGTGGCTGCAGAATTGTATCATGACTGTAGCTACATTTATTGCAGTGTGGATAGGATGGAATTGCCAATATATTTTAAAGGAGGTTCAGGCTTTTCCCCATAGTTCTCCTTAGGGTAACGGGAGGACACAAACTAGCGTCCTCCCTTCACCCTAAGCTCAGTATACCGCAAGCTGTTACCTGTGACAGTCTCATTGTCACAGGTCGGCTAGAACTATGAGGTGAGTGGAAAGCCCCTCCCCCCCCCCTCATAGTTCTCCTTGAATTAATATGGAATTTAAAGGAGAACTTTCATTAAATTTAAAGTGACACTAAACTGAGGAGTTCAATCTTAAAAATAGAAAAAATTAAGGACAGTGTCAGAGATGATTGGAGGATCTACAGCCGAGTGATACACAAATAAGATACATTGTTGTTCATAGTTCAGGGACTTTAATTTATTTTTAAGATTTAACGCCGGAGTTTAGTGTCACTTTAAATTTAATGAAGGTTCTCCTTTAAATTCCATATTAATGAACATATATTGGCAATTCCATCCTATTCATACTGCAATAAATGTAGCTACAGTCATGATACAATTCTGCAGCTTCCTGACACTTCTGGCCTCCTCAAATGTTAGCGATAGTGGGACTGTGATATGAAGGAGGGAATGAAGACTGATGTGAAGGGGGCTCCTGATGTGAAAGAGGTCTACTGGTACAAAGGATAACTCTGATGTGAAGCGGGGGGAGGGGGATCTTGATTTGAAGGGAGCACTTCAATGTCAAGGGGAAAACATTCACCTGATACTATTCAAAGTGTTTGCAATGGGAGCTTCTATCCACGGCCTGACAGAGGCTTTTGCAATCATCACTCTGCAGACAGCTCCTGTTTTTCTGCAAGCTCCTCATCTATTAAAAATTAATCCACTCTTATATCAGCATTATTTAGACGTATTTGGGATCCACAAGCTGGTCTTTCCCTGACTTACTTATGTCTTAGTCTAACTATAAATGATAGAAATCACCAGAACTCCGTAAATGAAATACAAAAAATGTCCATTTATTTGGACTAAACGTCACACATATCAAATAATCCAACGTTTCGGGACCACGCAGGGTCCCTTCATCAGGGCAGAAATGTGACATTTCTATCATTCATTCACTGCTGTGCATGGCGCCATCCGTGATTGTCACTGCGAGCGCCACTGTTTCCACTTGGACCTGGAGCGCTGTGAGGAGTGCGGGGGGACCTATCGTTTTCTGGAATTTACTCTAACTATAGACATGAGAAGATCGATACCCAAATTAGCTGATAATGCGTGACTCAACAATTGAATTTATGTCTATGGCAACAACTATGTGACTTCTGCAGCCCATCCCCAGCCCCGAATCCCGCCCCCCCATGGCCAGTCGATCTTGAAATATTCAGTCAGCCATTATTGTTCCCTCCCAGATCACAAAGGCAAAAGGGATGTCTGCCCATCTATGCAGCCATATCGAGCATGGACACATATATGTTTACTGTATGTCCTAATCATTCTACAAAGCACGCGCATGGCAGTCGGACCTTCTGACTGCCCTCTCATCTCCGTGGCTTGCTTTAAAGTCGCCTAAACTGCAGCCAGTGCCTAATTGCCTTACCTATATGCATACTGTTCCTTGGGTATCTCCTCCAGACAGGGACCCAGGAATTAATGATGGTAGACCAGCTTCTCAAATTACACTTAAGCAGCAGCCCGAGGACCCTCATCCCTCTGCTCTCCTAGCAACTGATTACTGCACCTGGACAACCTCTGATTTAATTACCCATTTCTGAGACAAATCTGAACGGTGGGGCTAATCCTTTAATTCTCACCAGAATCTTATTATAATCTCACAGGTTTTTCCTTTTTACAATAACATCCAGCCAGTATGAGGCAGGAATGATCAAACTGGTCAGTGTGGAGTTGACTGGTGCTTGGTTGATGTCTGGTGGAGTGTCATGGGACCTTTGAGGTTGTCAGCTTTAAATCATGTTACAGTGGTACCTCGGTTCACAAACGTAATTAGTTCCACGATTCTGGTCCCAAACCGAATTGGTCGCGAACCGAATCAAACTGTGATCAGAACGCGATCTCGACTGTCATCAAGCAAAACAAACGACAAACGCACTCAACAATTTGTCACCAGTTATACAGTAAGGTGCACACGAAATGGGCTTTGAACAGTAAAACAGTAGAAAGGCATCATGGCACACTCACAAACCAGCATGTAAAACAACTTGTCTCACCACTAAGGATAATGACAGAGGTTTGGATACACGTCTTCTGCAGAGGATGTGAAAGCCGCACTGCCGCGCCAAGGCACCTCTTATAGTGCGGTACTAACTCTAAACTATGAGAGTCTCCATCTTGGAGCACATGGGGGCAGAAGATTTCAAATTGGGTGCAGGTTTGTCAGGAGGAAGCCCAGCCTCCTTAAAAGCACAGAAACACACAAGGGATCCCGCACATCCCAATGGCAGCTGAGAAACCCCATGCGTCGCTGCACCAAATTTTGCTTTTGCTTGACCGATTTGGTGCAGCGACGCATGGGGTTTCTCAGCTGCCATTGGGATGTGCGGGATCCCTTGTGTGTTTCTGTGCTTTTAAGGAGGCTGGGCTTCCTCCTGACAAACCTGCACCCAATTTGAAATCTTCTGCCCCCATGTGCTCCAAGATGGAGACTCTCATAGTTTAGAGTTAGTACCGCACTATAAGAGGTGCCTTGGCGCGGCAGTGCCGCTTTCACATCCCCTGCAGAAGACGTGTATCCAAACCTCTGTCATTGTCCTTAGTGGTGAGACAAGTTGTTTTACATGCTGGTTTGTGAGTGTGCCATGATGCCTTTCTACTGCTCGACTGTCATCAGGCTCAGAATCAAAGCCATTCTGAGCCTGATGACGGGAACCCTTCGTGGCCCCGAAAGTACTTGTGATTTTGAATGACCGTTGTCATTAAAAGTTTTTGATTCTACTTTTGGAGTGCTGGTGACATCTTTTGGGATTATTACTTGGTTACACGGTGCCTCCGTGGCCGCTACAAGCACCCGATTACAGACATCATCTCCTAGGAGATCCGGTAAGGAGTGCAGTAAGACACACTTTTTTTGCTCGACTAGAGGAAGCCACGACCTAGTGCCAGAGCAGGGAAGATGGCTGCGGTTGTGTTCGTCACCCGATGCGGAGTTCGTGAACGGAAGCAAAATTTTGCCAAACTTCCTGTTCGCGGACCGAGGCTACCACTGTATAAAGTAAAAATATGAAAACTGCATATTGAAAAACTTTTTTACATATTAACCTGTCATGTCTTAAAAGTGTTGAGATTGACAATACCGCCCATGCATCATTGTTGCACACTTATATCTGTCATGACTCCAGCAGCCTTGGCCTAAGGCAGAGATGGCCAAACTGCGGTCCTCCAGCTGTGGTGGAACTACGAATCCCATGAGGCTTTGCAAGATTCTCACAGCCACAGACATGACTCCCGGAGAGAGATGCATCATGGGATTTGTTGTTTCACCACAGCTGGAGGGCCGGAGTTTGGCCATCCCTGGCCTAAGGGAAGGCAAGAAACCCCTCCAAGTACAACTGTTGCCAGTTTTCCCTTACAGGAAGAATAAACGTTTTTTTCGGGCGCCCAAGGTCAGTCAGCTCAATTTCATGGATTGGAATGTTTCTCTTTTCTCCTTTTTGTAACTTTTCTGCAATTATTAGCTACAAGAACATTAGTTATTTTATTTATATTGTCCATGTTTTTGCCATATGTGAGAATTCATTCCACATCGTAACCACTTTAAGGGCTTGTTCACACCAAGCGCGGAGCAGATCCAGAGCAGAGCAGGTGCAGACCGGATCAAAACTGCGTCCAATGTATTCCTATGGTTTTTTTGAGCTCCAGTTCACATCGCAGCGTGCAGATCCAGAGCGGGTGAAAAAACTTCAGCAAGCCCTATTTTACCTGCTCTGGATCTGCTCTGGAACACATCAAAAACGCGGCACAACCCACTGCACTGCGTGTGCAGAAACCTGACCGAATCTGCTCTGCATTTGGTGTGAACAAGGCCTTACTGTAAAACAAAATCCTCCTTAACTCATGGAAAAGTCTTCTTTCTTGTGCAACTGATGTCCCCTTGTCCTAGGTGTCATTGGTTTCGCAAAATTTTACATTGTCCTTGGATAAATTTGAATATGTAACCCGAGTCACCTCTGAGATGTCTTCTTTCCAAACATACCTTTAATTGTTCTCTGTAGACAAGGGGAGTGTCATAGAGTACTGTGGACCTTCCAGTCTACAGCCAACAACTGGCAGGGCAGATGATAGAGTGGTCCTCAGATAGACGGTCAGATCAGGTGCAGACAAACAGAGTCCAGGTTTCAGACAGGTCAAAGAAGAAGGATAAGCACAGCAAGCTGAGTAAAAACGTCAGTCAAAACAATACACATAATTAACTCAAGGCATGAACAGTCAGACATAAGTTAGAGACAGACAGACAGATATCCAGTGCATGAGAAAACAGACAGACCTTTTGATTGGGTTAAGCTGCCCATACACCTGACGATTATCGCACAATAATCGCGGGTGATCCCGCGATCGTACGATAATCGTAAGGTGTATGGGCAGCGTGCGACCGCATTTACTGTAAGGTCGTAGGATTTTCGTATAACAAGCACGCTAGAAAACCCGCCAAAAATCGTATGATTTTCGGCGGGTTGGTAGTGCGATCGCAAGACGAAAGCCGCACGACCCGAGGTGCGCAAGCGCACACTGCCCGCTCACCATTGCAATCATCTGCAAGCCCTCCCCTCAGCGGGGAGGACTTGCGATGATCGCAAGTACGATCTGTCTGTCCATGATGGGCAGGTCGTACGAAATTTGAATCACCTTACAACCATCGCACAACGAAAGTCGTGCGATGGTTGTAAGGTGTATGGCCACCTTAAGCCTCACTTTAAAGTTCATTAATAAGGGCAGGGGTGCAAAGCAGAGACCTGAGTTGCAGTTCTAAGTGATAATCAAAGTTCTAAACTGACTGTAGGAGGGAACACCTTAATCCTTGGTGCACACTATTCAAAGGCCTCAATTTCTGACCTGCAGGAAGGTCCCTACACTTGTCTGGCCGTCTGGGGGATTTGTGAGACTCTGGTGGCACACCTTACTGGGGGGGTAAAGAAAGGGGAATGCTGGTGGAGTGAGGGGTGGTTGGTTTGGGAGTGCGGCATGGTACATCTGATTCCGACTCCATTGTCCCACCCAGTTCGCTGACATCACTGGTTACCAGGAGCTGCGTGGGACGTTATGCCAGCCAGAGTGTCCTGCTCAGCTCCTGGTAACCCTGGTAACCAGTGATGCTGGGTGGGATACCGGCCAAAAGTTGCTAAGAGTTCTTGGGATGCTCTGGCTGAAAAGGGGGGAAGCAGGTGTGCTCACTTGACCCAATGAGATGCCATCTGAGGCAACTGCCTCATAGTGATGGTGCTGCTGACCTACCTCAGAAGTACACAACTATCCACAATTCTAGAGTCCAGTATGGGAGGTTTTACGGACCACTCAAGCCCTTGAATTATTGGTGGAGGAAGGGTTAGCTCTGGAGGGGGCAGGCCCAGCTCCAAATTAAAGCTTATACATTAAGGCCATCAAGGATCAGGGGTCTCTCCAGGTGCACAGAATACCTGAAATGTTCACGTTAAGAGGTTGTTACCAATTTTTTTTTTTTAAGCCCGTGGACGTGCATCTAAACCTGAAATCACAGCACACAAAAACGTGCACAAGGGTGCAAGGTCCTTCAAAAGAAGGGACCTACTTCCCGACCCCCCGGGGCGCAAGGCTCCTGACAGGGGTTGAGATACTTTGGACCACCAACCCGAAGGCCGATGGTCCATTTCCTTTGGGGCCCTGCCGAAACAGGTCCCCCACAGTACTTGGCAAGGGGGCTCTCCCGAAGAGAGACCCCCTTCCTGGGTGGGAGGAGACAGAGAACCCCGTTCGAGGCACAGAATCTCCTCCCAGCGTCAGGAATAGGCCCCGAAGAAACCTGCACCTTTCGCATCTGTGGGTCAAATAGTAAAATAAAAAAGTGCCTATTCGTGCATAGAGTGCATAAATAAATCTAAAGTGCCAGTGCACCACTCTGACAGGCCTTAGGGGCCGGAGTGCAAAAATATTGCCCCAGACTAGCCATAAGGCCTGTCTTGGAGGTGAAGTGCAGAAAATTGCAAGGTGGTGTGTGACCAATTGCCAGTGAGTCATGTGGGGTCCCACACCCATGTGACTTCCTGAGCACCCCTGGGACGCCACCCCCAGGGGGCACAACACCACGGGCTTCTGCCGCCCCCGATTTAAGAAAAGTCAGCACCATCTGCCTTCTAGACGTGTCCTTGATACTCCTCACATTGATGGAAAAGATGGAGGTCTCAGCCATAATGTAGAGAGAGAAAAAGGGCTAGTCGGCAGGGGCCGATACTTACTTCCCCTGGAGGGGCTCGAGTCCATCCGCCGTCTCGGGGGACTGACCCGTGTCCTCCTCTTACCAATGCCACAGGCCCATCTTCCTAAACACTCGGTGAGCTCCTAATGATCAGTTCCTATGAAACCTCCTCTGATCCCCACTTTTGTTTCAGTAATAGGGACTACGGCTTTTCTCTGTTTTCACGTTATTTTAATTCCATTAAACATTAAAGAACTCCATTAAACATTGAAGAACCACATGCTTCATGTTTGCTTATTAGAGTGCTGGATGTGTCTAGATTTTATCTCTCTGATTGCTCAGTTGACTTTCACGGAAGAGTATTAATTGCCCAGATTAAAACATTTGCATTTCTTTTGTACAATTCTCATTTGCTATGCTCATTGTCATTGGAAGTAATCGCTCTGAATATATTTGAATATATTCCTGAAATCCCTATTAAGGCTGAATTTATAGGACGTTTCCATAAATCGCGGAACTTAATCTGTATTTACTAATTTGTTAGGTAAATATAGCGGGCAAGACTCGCCCATCTCCTCAGGGCAGTAATGAGTTGCATACATTTTTTTTTGCTCAGTTATTATTAGGTGACTCCTGAACAATGGATCATACAGATGACATACACATGTGCCATTGTACACAGGCACGTCCTTGTGATTGGCACTATGATACAGTAAACTTTTCTTTAAGCTAAAGAGTGTGCTCTGGCAACTTATTTTTTTATTTCAATTGTTTTAAATAATTTTTGGGGTTAGAATATAAAAGGAAATCCCTTAAAACCCCACCAACCCACTTCTATCTCCTCCCCCATACAACCAGGGCGGTCCATATAATAAGGCAGCCTGAAGTGGTTTTCTCAGGTGGCATCTTTT
>NW_017307070.1:744947-745200 GCF_000935625.1 Nanorana parkeri | reverse complement strand
TGTGCCTGCCACCCCCTTTGCGGCCAGAGTGTCCAGGGTTGCTGAAAGCCCTTATCAACCTGTGACCCTGTGACTAGAGCATACTGCCAGCTCCTGGCAACCAGTGGAGTTACTGGTTAACAGGGGCTAAGTGGGATGCTCTGGCCAGCATCCCGCACAGGTCTTGGTAACCAGTGATGACATTGAGCTCTCCACTAGCAAGGCCCCCCTCCTCCCCCAACATGCACTTCACTAGTACTACCACACCCCCCCC
>NW_017307070.1:713985-744762 GCF_000935625.1 Nanorana parkeri | reverse complement strand
TCTCAGGGCAGGTTCACATCCTTTTCCAGACCAGATTTGGTCCAGAAAATGGTGTGAACCTGCCCGCCGTTCCAGTACATTCCAGGCCAGAGAAAATGAGACCTGCCGTATTTTTCTGGTCTGGTCTGGAACGGAATGCACTGATGTGAACAGAGGACAGAAATAGCATAGGGATACATTAGGATGCATTTTGAGTCTATGAACAATCTGGTCTGGTCTGGAGATGATCTGGATGTGGTGTGAATGGGCCCTCAGGCAGCTAAAAGTATAGGGATGCCCCTGCCCACAACAAGAACTTATCCCACAAAGCCCAGTTTGGGTGTAAGATCCATCTGCTCTAATCAGAGTGTATAAGGAAAGCCATTGGACCCAATACCTGGCAAACCTGCAACATTGCAACCAAAATTTGTTAAGTTTGTTAAGAGTGCCTCTATGTTGGTAAGGGATCTTCTCCACTTTCAACGTGTGATTGGCATGTTATAGCCTTTCACGAAGGGTGGGCAGAGTTTGGATGGTGTTTTTTCTGACTTGAAACTAAGGTCTGGTTAAGGCGTTTGTGAGGTCACTGTCCCCAAATGGGCAATGGCAGGTCGCTAAAGATGGCACCGTATTTTACGTATGTCTTCTACAATGCCATCTTTTGTTGGCTGCAGCCCCCTACCTTGAAAGGTTGGGTCTATTACAGTGTGCCATGGAAATATACCAATTAGTAAGTTGTCTTTGTTACAGGGTAGCACTCCGGACGTAAGCCATATAAGCATAACAAAACAATCATTTCATTGCAGCAAATGGCCAAAAAAAACATTCATTTGGCTTCAGAAATTACCGAATTGGAAATTTCAAAAATGTGTCCAAATGTTATCCCTTCCAGTCATTTCTATCATGAGCATCAACCTGGACTTCCTGAGTTTCAACCTTAAAGGAGAACTATGGGGTCAGTGTTTTTCCCCATAGTTCTCCTCAGGGTCACAGGAGGACATATACTAGTGTCCTCCCGTGACCCAAAGCTCAGTACACCGCGAGATATTACTGTCGAGATCCACCCAGCTGCGTGATTGACAGCTGGCTCTGCCTATCTAGAGGCAGAGCCAGCTGTACCCGCCCCCTCCCCCGTTCGTTCCTCCAGTCAGCGCTGGAGGATCGGAGATTGGAGGCAATCCCTGCAGGGAGCCGTGAGTGACAGTCACGGCTCTCTGCAGGGACAGGATCGAGAAGTGAGCGAGCGACTGCATGTGTTCGCTCACTTCCCGATCTATTGAGCCGACGTGTGACAGTTTCATTGTCACACGTCGCCTCGAACTATGAGGATGAGAGAAAAATCACTCACCTCATAGTTCTCCTTTAACTTTACCTGGAGATGGGAACTGTTCATCAATGTTGAGTGATGCATGGTGTACAACTCATTAATTTTCGTAAAAAAGCCAAGGCCTGAATGTCAGAGGCCAGATCTGAAGTTGACTGGTTGATAAGGTGCTGCCATGCATTCTTACAGAACTGTATAGACGTCTTTAGTAGCTCCTCCAATGACTATCAGTGCATGGCTCAAACTTCTGTCAGGCCTTCCCCTGTCACATGGACACTGAACAGAAACACTCAAACATATGTATTTAAAACGTTAAAAGGACTTTAGATAGATTTCCTTAAAAGCCACATTTATTGCGTAGGTAAGAGCCCCATATATTCTCCAGTTGGAGGATGACCATCACTCACCGGTTGTCCGAGAGCATGTTCGATCTCTTGGGTAGAGAAGTACAATCTCAGCTCTTTATTCTCGGCTTTATTGTATTTCCTTGTCTCTGTATACGCAGTGCACTGCAGGGTCAGGACGACAGGTGATTAATTAGCATTTAGCTCTCAACTCTTCTAGTAATTAAGTATAAAGTCTTGCGTTTCCAAAGGCCGTATTTCAGAGTATAAATGCCTCGGCACTTCAGATCTGCTGTTTGTTGTTTCTGTGCACTTTACATCGTCTTCCAACAAATGATGAACACTGAGGAACACAGACAAGGATCTTTCGATACAAGGCCGTCTAGAAGTTCCAAGTCACGCATTTGTCCAGAAAACTATTAAAGCTTCAGATTAAAAGATTAACTTTGACTCTGGTTTTAACTTAGCTGTTGCACATCCTGTAAGGGAATACGTAATAAGAACCATACATCAAAGGAAAATGTGATGGTTGGATGGAGCAGTGCAGTGTATCTCTGC
Organism: Nanorana parkeri; assembly: GCF_000935625.1. NCBI lineage: Eukaryota > Metazoa > Chordata > Amphibia > Anura > Dicroglossidae > Nanorana > Nanorana parkeri. Next base: position 742,557 of record NW_017307070.1, on the reverse strand, counting down.
TTTAAAGGAGAACTATGAGGAGAGTGATTTTCACTCCTCCTCATAGTTCGAGCCGACGTGTGACAATGAAACTGTCACAGGTGGGCTCACTAGATCGGGAAGTGAACGAACACATACCGTCGCTCGCTCACTTCTAGATCCTGTCCCTGCAGAGAGTGGTGACTGTCACTCACGGCTCCCAACAGGGATTCCCCCCCTCCCCGCTCCGATCCTCCAGCACTGACTAGAGGAACGGGGAGGGGGTGGGTACAGCTGGCCCTGTCTCTAGATAGGCAGGGCCAGCTGGGTGGATCTCGACAGTAATGTCGGGATCCGTACTGGCCGCGGCGGTCTCAGTATACCGCGAGCAGTAGCTTGCGGTATACTGAGCTTTGGGTCACGGGAGGAGGTTAGTTTATGTCCTCCGGGGACCCTGAGGAGACCTATGGGGAAAAGCACTTACCCCATAGTTCTCTTTTAAACACCTACCTTGCAGATCTAGGGTCTGGGGTTCAGTTCTCAGCAGAAGATCTATATTTTGTAAGGTTCGAAGAGAAAACGCATGCTTATGACTTCACTAGAACATTGAGGTGGTGTAAGGGTAAAATGGCGGCAGCGCATGAGCAAAGACCCTATCTCTGAAGACGGACCATAGTGCGCGGGAAGACGCGCAAAAGGCAGGCGCACAGGAAATTACATCTTACCTCATAGGTTTCTATATAAGAATGAGCCTGAGATCACAACATTGCTGATGGTCTTGTCAGCTAGTGTTTCCTGTTGATTTGCCTGTGACCTGTTTTGACCCGGACCTAACACCCAGCTATTTTGCTCTTATGACTCGGAGAGGGTGAGGTCCCCGCCGCTCCCACTGCCGTCATGACAGAGGGCGCCCCAGAGTACCAACGTCCTCCGCTCGCGTGGGGGCTCTAACCCTCTCTGGCCATGTTCTTGATGCAAATTGTCGAACCATGTTTGTTCAAACCACACCATGTGTTGAAACGTTTTATAGTCTTGATTACTGCATCACTGTGTGTGAATAAGCCTCATGTCCATGTGCATTATTTCATATTGTGTTATGTACAACTTGGAAAAAATGAAAAAAACACTTAAATAAAGAATGTATAAAAAAAGACAAGTGTAAGATTCTATGAACAGGCTTTGAGGAAAGAATATACAAATACAAAGAAACTTAAACATTTTCTCTACTTTTGTACAATATTCAGTGTACAAATATTTCATATTCTTCCGCTAGTGTCCAACGTGGCTGGATGCCGGTGGGCAAGACAAAACATGTGGACCTTAATGGACCATAGATAGAAAATGAAAGCAGACAGGGCAGTAATGGTGAGCACATAACACAGGTAATGGGAAAGAACAATAAGGTCAAGCAGGAAAATGTGGAAGAATGAATGCTGACAACCCTGACAGCCAAGAAATAAACACAGCAGAGAAGCCTGAAAACAAGACAATTTATAGGACAAATGGGTCAGTTTGTTTTTGTCAGTCAAGTTATCCTCACATTTTATTAGAAAAGTCAGGTGGCTTGTGTTCCAATTTCCATTGGATGGCGCAGTGCTTGGTCACACCTTTGTCCTTTGAGGGCTACCCTAGGTGGAGAAGGATAGAATAAATTGTCACGTGGCTTGTGTTTCCATTCCCATTGGATGGCCCAGTGCGGTGCTTGGTCACAGCTTTGTCCTTTGAGGGCTACCCTAGGTGGAGGATAGAAGAAATTGTCAGGTGGCTTTTGTTTCCATTCCCATTGGATGGCCCAGTGCAGTGCCTGGTCGGGGCTTGGTCCTTTGAGGGCTACCCTAGGTGGAGAAGGATAGAAGAAATTGTCAGGTGGCTTATGTTTCCATTCCCATTGGATGGCCCAGTGCAGTGCTTGGTCGGGGCTTGGTCCTTTGAGGGCTACCCTAGGTGGAGAAGGATAGAAGAAATTGTCAGGTGGCTTATGTTTCCATTCCCATTGGATGGCCCAGTGCAGTGCTTGGTCACAGCTTTGTCCTTTGAGGGCCACACTAGGTGGAGAATAGAAGAAATGGTCGGGTGGCTTATGTTTCCATTCCCATTGGATGGCCCAGTGCAGTGCTTGGTCACAGCTTTGTCCTTTGAGGGCTACCCTAGGTGGAGAAGGATAGAAGAAATTGTCAGGTGGCTTATGTTTCTATTTCCATTGGATGGCCAAGTGCAGCGCTTGGTCACAGCTTTGGCTTTTGAGGGCCACCCTTGGTGGCCCAGTGCAGTGCTTGGTCACAGCTTTGTCCTTTGAGGGCCACACTAGGTGGAGAATAGAAGAAATGGTCGGGTGGCTTATGTTTCCATTCCCATTGGATGGCCCAGTGCAGTGCTTGGTCGGGGCTTGGTCCTTTGAGGGCTACCCTAGGTGGAGAAGGATAGAAGAAATTGTCAGGTGGCTTATGTTTCTATTTCCATTGGATGGCCAAGTGCAGCGCTTGGTCACAGCTTTGGCTTTTGAGGGCCACCCTTGGTGGAGAAGGATAGATGAAATTGTCAGGTGGCTTATGTTTCCATTCCCATTGGATGGCTCAGTGCAGTGCTTGGTCAGGGCTTGGTCCTATGAGGGCCACCCAAGGCAGAGAAAGATAGAAGGATATATCCGGAGGATCAAGTCTCAATCAGGAGTGTTGCTTGGCTCTGGCACCCAGGGCATGTACCCTAGTATTACCATTATGCCAAGTATTATTCTATAGCCAACTAAAAAGTAAGAATTATGACTGATTAAGGCCAAAGCATATTTTCAGAACAATTTACATTATAACCAAATCTTATCCATCGGAAAGCATCAGATTACCCTTTTCCTCTCCATCCAGGACCTGGGCCAGAGTACTAATGCCTCACTTAGGGAGTTAAGTAGCAAAGGGGAAGGAGACTAAAGAGAGAAAGGACAGCAAAGATAATAAAAGTGGGAAGAAATAATATGGGGGCATTGTTGTTATGGTATGTTACAAGTGCCCCAACAGTCTAGGTGCCTTGAGACGCCCTGGTCTTTTAGGACCCCAACAACCCTCCTAGTATCAAACATCCATCAAAACAAAATTGCTGCCTAGAAAAAAAAGAAAAAACACCCTGTGTCCTGCCTTTTGCGGAAGTAGAACGTAGACTCCAATGGTTCTTCACTAACGAACGCCTCACGCCACGGTTGACTGATAAAGTCCCACGCTTTGAGCAGATATGGGACCCTTGGATCCTACATCTACAGACGCGTTCTTTTGATGCACGACTACTGACGCACTGAATTTGGAGAAAGGTTATTCATCCCCATATCAATGCACCGGGATTGGACCACCCTTACCGGGTCTCACTCCCACCACTACTGATCTACTATACTCTATTCCCCTCTCTATCCTGCTTTTACACCCTCCCTCCCCCACGGAGAGAACACATTACAAATCCTGCACTAGCCTTCGGCTGAACAGATGATATAACTTACTTCTCTGCATGAAAAAAAAAAGAAATCTAAAAAATGGTGAACTTAGTCCTCCCAAAATGGATATTTTAACTCCTTCCCACTGGCCGTATGCATATACGTGGCAACATGAAGGTGGACCATGTTTCTGGCTACCCCATACATGCGCCGCTCCGTTGTTTTTCAGTGCGCTGCCTGCATTGTGACCACACTTCCACTGTCAGTTCCCAGAGAGGTTGGTAGGATGAGCTCTTGATCACATGATCACTGTGACAGCCAATCACAGTTGAAAAGCCCATGAAATCAATACCATGTCACTTTTTGAGTGCCTTTCACTGGCTAGACATCCTGGTGGACGTGCAGCGGAGCAGTTTCAGATCTCTTGTGGCCCAGGGATCCAGACTGCTGCGATACTGGAAAAATGGACCTCTGGGTTTAGGCAGCCATCTTAGTCGCCACCAGGACACGCCCCTCACCCTTCCTATTTAAGGAGGGGGGCTGTTCTGTACTCCTGTTGTAGTATTATTATTATTATTATTATTATTATACAGGATTTATATAGCGCCAATAGTTTGCACAGCGCTTTAAAATATAAGGAAGACATTACAGTCACAATACAATTTAAGACAAGATGGTGAGGAGGGCCCTGTCCCTGAGGGCTTACAATCTTAAAGGGAGGGGCAAGTGATACATGAGGAGGTAGCTGCGCGGGGATGATTGTTTGAGAAAGTGATTGTTCAGTGGTTAGGTTGAGGTGGGATAGGCTTCCCTGAAGAGATGATGGCAACATTGGTCCTCCCCAGAACAAACACATTTGTTATGGGCACGTGCATGAGCCCTATAACATGCATTTTTGTTACGTACCTTATTGGAGACCGGATGTGAGAAGAGGCTTCCCTTGCACCTTGTGTCCTGGGGGACTCTGGGGATGGAACAGAGACCAGAAGGACAACAAGTACAAGCAGGAGTGCCAGTGGTGTTGGGCACCGTGCAAGCCGTAATCCTTTGGGACGAGCCGAGGTCAAAATCCAAGCAGGCAATCGCGGTACAAAAGGGTAAGGCAAAAGAGTAGTCAAACAAAACAGTTCCGAGGTCAAGGCAGGCAGCAATCAAGGGTCGTCAAGGAATTCCGGGTCACAAAGAATCAGGCAAGAATAACGGGATCACAGGAACAAGGAAGAGCTGACGATAATCCAGCAACATGGTGGTGCCGTGGCTGAGCTTATATAGGGGAAGTGATAGCTGTTATGAGTCACCGCGCTGGTAGTTGACTGCTTCTGCGCATGCGCGTTCAATTTTGATGAATTGGCAACAGGTATTACCAAGCATTGATCAATGGCTATTAACTCTATTCACTTCAAATCCTAAATCCAAAAACACACTTGAAACGCGTGTCAGGCCTTGTTCACACCAAGCGCGGAGCAGGTGCAGAGCAGGTGCAGACCGGATCAAAACTGCATCCAATGTATTCCAATGGTATTTTTTGCTCCAGTTCACATCGCAGCGTGCAGTTCCAGAGCAGGTCCAGAGCAGGTGAAAAAACTGCAGCAGGCCCTATTTTACCTGGTCTGGATCTGCTCTGGATCTGCAAGCACATAAAAAACGCATGCAAATGCCTGGAACGCACTGAAAGCCCATTTTAAACGTAAATTTTTTTTTATTTACCAAAAACGAGTCAAAAACGCATCTAAAAGACTAGCGTGCGTGTGCAGAAACCTGACCGGATCTGCTCTGCATTTGGTCTGAACAAGGCCTCAATGTGCACCAATAACACATGTCAACACGCATAGGTAATGTATGTGACATAGGTTGAAAAGAGATACAAGTCCATTGAGTTCAACCTATAGTGTTAGGCAGGCGTGTTGATGCATGACAACTCAACTGCCTAAAGGTCCCCACACACCTTACAATATCATACACTGCACGATTCTCGTACGATTGCGGGATTTCCCGCGATTCTCGTACGAGAATCATGCAGTGTATGGGCACCTTTACACTAAGAAAAGAAAATCACCTCTACGCACGCTCATTGATCTAAATGGGCCCTCAGACTCCATGCAGATAGTGTTCTTGATGGAAATTGGATCCAAGGCCTCCCTCATGACGCTAATTGGGTAAACCGAGAGAGAGCTTACTCCATCATTTCTCCTCTACTAGCAAAACCGCGCTCACCGTATACCACGCTTGTATCCGCTGCGAAAAATGCAAATGAATCCCTGACAAAGAAAAATGTGAACATTTTATGGAAGAAAGCGCGACGGCAGACGGGGACCCCAGACTCATCTGCAAATGTTTATTCAGACTGAAGAAGCTACAAAGCGAAGGTAAGAGCAAGGGAATTCAATTACCTCGGTTGTGATCGGAATCTGCGATAGAGTCGATGGCAGGTGGTCAAAATTTTTGTCCTTGTTCCTGTTTTGTGTTTTCGTCTTTTGTTGAACCACAACTAGCAGGTGATAATAATCCTAATAATAAAATGGATTACAGTACAGGTATTCCTCACTTAACGACCGAGTTGCGTTCCTACGACCAGGTCGTTAAACGAATTGCTCGTTAAAGGAGAACTATGAGGTGAGTGCTTTTCACTCACCTCATAGTTCTAGCCGACCTGTGACAATGAGACTGTCACAGGTCCAGCTGTCACTCACGCAGCTGGGCAGATCCCGACGTCTAAGTCGGGATCCGCTCCGGCTGCGGCGTCTCAGTATACCGCGAGCTGTAGCTCGCGGTATACTGAGCTTAGGGTAACGGGAGGATGCTAGTTTGTGTCCTCCCGTTACCCTAAGGAGAACTATGACACACAGCCCTCTGGCAGGCCACGCCCCTTCCCTCTTTGATTGATGGCAGAAGGAGACTATGGCTCCTCTGCCATCAGTGTCCTCCCCCAGCATCCCGGAAGTGCGGGGGAATGGAGGAACGCCTCCGGACCGGCGACGAGGACGAGCGTCGGAGACAGGTAAGTGTGGCGGGGTGGGGGACATGGGGGGGCACTAAGGGAGAAAAAAAGGTGCTGGGCTGTTTTTACCCTAATGCAGAGAATGCATTAAAGGAGAACTATGGGGTCAGTGTTTTTCCCCATAGTTCCCCTCGGGGCCACGGGAGGACATAAACTGAGTATACTGAGACCGCCGCAGCCGGGACGGATCCCGACATTACTGTTGAGATCCACCCAGCTGCGTGATTGACAGCTGGCTCTGCCTATCTAGAGGTAGAGCCAGCTGTACCCGCCCCCTCCCCCGTCCGTTCCTCCAGTCAGCGCTGGAGGATCGTAGAGGGGAGGGGGGGAATCCCTGCAGGGAGCCGTGAGTGACAGTCACCGCTCTCTGCAGGGACAGGATCGAGAAGTGAGCGGACGCAGGTATGTGTTCGCTCACTTCCTGATCTACTGAGCCGACGTGTGACAGTCTCATTGTCACACGTCGGCTAGAACTATGACGAGGAGTGATTTTCACTCACCTCGTAGTTCTCCTTTAAGGTAAAAAACGCCCGGCACCTTAATACGACTTTATTAGTTAATGAAATTGGGGATCGATTCTGACCGGAGCGATGAGAAGAGATTGAAGGAGCGGGATGGAAAATTCATCTCGAAGGAACGAAATTCTAACGGTTAATGTGGTTTTCACTCAGGAAACTCCATTCATGTAAATATAAATAAATAAGTAAAATCGATTGCTGATATCAAACGGAATTGGGAACGACATTCGTCAAGTCTCTGATGTCATTATCGAATGTTCTGAACAGATCTTTCACATGAAAGCTTGTTTGAAAAGCTACCAGTGTATGGCCAGCTCAAAAGTCAACGTGTTTTTAAGCCATTTCAGATGCCGATGAAATAACCGACAATGGACGCCGCTTCTTGATGTTTAAAAGATTCAGCTTCTTGCAGAATCAGCCGGTTCCCTGAGCACTGGTCCTGACTTCCTGCTTTAGGGGGACTCCTTTCCCTTGCAGGGTCCTATGGGGCCACCCTTGCGTGTGCTAGTAAGCTCTGTGCAGGGCCGGATTTACTCTCTCTGCTGCCCCAATGACAGGTTCCTCAATGCCCCCCCCCCCCCCCTGTATGCATCCTGCATACAAGTGATCTCGGGGACATCGCCGAGATCACGTGTACAAAACAAGCGGCAGCTTCCCTGCTGTACATTTAGCCCTGCTTGCCCAAAGCTGGGCTAAATGTAGAAGACAACTACCCGCCCTGCACCCGGAACTGCATGTCCCGTGCATCGGGAGATAGGCAATCCACACCCTGCTGCCCCTCTACTCCCTGCTGCCCCTCTACTCCCTGCTGCCCCTAAGCCGGGCTTTGGTTGGCCTTGTGGGAAATCCGGCCCTGGCTGTGTGTCTCCACAAACACACAGACACAGCAAGACAGGACAGTCCCCTTCCCTCTGCTCCCCTCTTCTCCTCACTCCTCTAAGCTGGTAGATGGACGTCTGCTGGAGTCTGCTCTGTCCCTTGTGATCTTGTACTGGACAGGAAGTTCAGGAAAGCCAAGCTGAGAGAGTTGGAGCTGTTTGGAAACATGATGAGTGTAAGTGATTGGGCAAAAATATAAAGTAATACTTTGCTGGGCGATGTGCTTTTGATCCCGATTCATTATTGACAAGAAGACTGAGAGCTTAATTCTACTTTAAAGGAGAACTATGAGGGGGGGGGGGGGGGGCGCTTTTCACTCACCTCATAGTTCTAGCCGACCTGTGACAATGAGACTGTCACAGGTCGGCTTAGTAGATCTGGAAGTGAGCGAACACATACCGGCGTTCGCTCACTTCTCGATCCTGTGCCGGCAGAGAGCCATGACAGGGAGGGACTGGATTCCCCCCTCCCTCCCCGCTCCGATCCTCCAGCGCTGACTGGCAGAATGGACGGGGGAGGGGGCGGGTACAGCTGGCTCTGTCTCTAGATAGGCAAAGCCAGCTCTCAATCACGCAGCTGGGCGGGATCCAGACATAATTGTCGGGATCTGTTTCAGCTGCGGCGTCTCAGTATACCGCGAGCTTTAGCTCCCTATATACTGAGCTTAGGGTGACGGGAGGAGGCTAGTTTGTGTCCTCCCAATACCCTTAGGAGAACTATGGGGAAAAGCCTTGACCCCCATAGTTCTCCTTTAATGCAACATCTGCGGTGTGTGTTGTGTGGTGCATCAGCCGCCCATTGAGCTGCCTTAGTGGAACGCACATTAAAGCATGTGCATTAACATGATGCACAAATGGCTCTTGAAGTCAATGTCAACCCTAACTGAATGACACTTAGGTTGCTCTGTGCACTTTGTATCATCAACAATTCTGCATGAATCTGGGTAATAAAATCCTGTTGCTGTTGCTATATTTACATACAAACACGTAAACTACATGGTCCTCCCAACCAATCAGCTTAGGGAATCCCCCAACCAGCAACGAGGGGGCAGGATGCTTGTGGTGACATCACAGACCTTATATGGCCACATGGCTGCAGTTGATTGACTGGCAGTGGAAGAAGTTTCCTTTCATGTTCGGAGGAACTCAGGTTTCGACCAACTTCAATCCAAGCCTGACCTCATCCCCACTGGTAGGATCTCCGGGTAATAAACTGTCCAACAAAATAAAGTCTCATGAAATGATTTGCTGTGCGCGATGAGGTGCAATCCCAAACGTGCCAGGAAATAGAATTTGGGTTTTCATACACTTTAAATTTCTGCCCCCTGTCATGTCTCTGGCTGAGCGTTGTACGGACATTTTCTAGGTGTTCAGCAGCAAAGCGATGAACTATCAGAAGGGTATATGAGGGGATCATACCAAAGACGCAGACATAAGGTATTTGTAAGCCACCCACTGGAAGGAGGAATCATTTGTTTGCCAGGCGAGGATAAAACCCCCCCAGTGATGAAGTGAATTGGAGGTGGGATGATGAGAGCAGTAAAGCTTGTCCTCATGTCTCTGCATACAAAACAGAGTCATTATAACCCTTCTGAACTCCACCACCATGGAGATCCTGACACAGGGACTGATCCATCCACGTGTACAGAGCCCACTTCTATCTAGACAAGAGCTGGGGGGTTGAGGCGGAGGTAGTGTAACAGCCAACATTACAATCTGATTGTGCAAATCCATGAAGTTTAGATTGAATGGTACAAAACCAAAAATATCTTACAGTGACAGAAAATTCACTGATGACCCATTCACTGAGTTTTTAGTTCAGTGCATTACCGCAATGAACCAGGGACGCGCGGTCAGGGGAGGCAGTTGAGGAAGAGACTCACCTAGTGCTATGAAGAAAAAAGGTGTCAACTTCAAGTTTTCTCCATTCAGATCAGCTTGTAACAGGTTACATATCAGGGAAAGCCCCCCCCCCCCCACCCCCCACCCCCCGCTGTGTAACCTGTCATGGACGATGGACGGAGCACCGACTGTTAATTACAGGCGGCAATGCATCCAGCTTTTAACAGGTAGTTAGGTTACACAGCAGTGGGCTTCCCCAGTCCTAACTTAGTGAGGCAAGAGCTGTCACAGCCTCTACTCTGTGTTAGAGGCGTGAGCTCTGTGGATGGCTTGGCCCAATGGCAAAGCGCCATTGGTTCAAGCTGTCCAATCAAAAAAATGAAAAAAAAAAACAATGAGGACATCGATCTCGATGCCTCACCAGTGACGAGCAAGTGAGGGACAGGCTCCTCCCTTCCTCCTCCCCACACAGCTTGGTTACCGAGCTGAGGGTGGCGCTTTGGTGGGATGGGGTGGGGCTTCGGCTACATGGGGATGGGGCTTTAGCTGGATGGGGGTGGAGCATCGGCAGGCTGGGGGATGCCTCGCCCAGGACAGAAGGCACAGCACGTCACTGCAATGAACGTACTGTGGTGTCATTTCTTTTGCATGGTACCCAGGCGCATTATTTGAAGCACCCCATTGAAGCCGTTTAGCATGGATGGGAGGATCAAGTCTTCTTCTGGGCGACTGGAGAAAAAACAACCAGTGTGTAGCCAGCCTTAGATCAAAGATTACATTTATACATACATGAGATCTTACAAGGGCCACACATTTAGATTTCCATGCAATCTTACCTTCATTGATGAGATTGTGCCGTCAGATTGTAACCTGCGCGGCCGACTTTGCTCAGACAAACATCGGGGACGTGACGCTCTCGACTACTATCATCAGTGGAGACAGATTGTTCCTGATGTCTGAGATAATTAATGTAATCAGTGAAGAGCTTCTACAATTCAAACATCAGCACGAGGGGCGTGTAAACAAGTTCATTGGGTTTATTGTGTAATTAGTGTTTCTTATGAGAGACTCGCAGCGCGATGCCGGAGCTCCTACGTATGATCGTCAGGTGCCACAGAACTCCTCTACACGCACCTGTGTTAGCTTTGGCTTCCTGCCAAACAGATGATGTCACTTCATACAGAATGATGCTTCCATCTCACCTGTCCTGGCGCCGGGAACCTTCTGACGACTGGCGCCGGGAACCTTCTGACGACTGGCGCCGGGAACCTTCTGACGACTGGCGCCGGGAACCTTCTGACGACTGGCGCCGGGAACCTTCTGGCGACTGGCGTCGGGAACCCTCTGACGACTGGCGCCGGGAACCTTCTGACGACTGGCGCCGGGAACCTTCTGATGACTGGCGCCGGGAACCTTCTGATGACTGGCGCCGGGAACCTTCTGATGACTGGCGCCGGGAACCTTCTGACGACTGGCGTCGGGAACCCTCTGACGACCGGCGTTGGGAACCCTCTAAAACCTGTGTCAGGAGCCCTCTGAGAATGGCATTTTTACACCTGGGTGTGTACATAACACACAGACTGGTGTTGAGAGCAGTGATGTCATGAAAGTTTAGCAGTAAAGGGCACAAGTGATGACATCAGAGAACTGGTCCCAGCGTTGCAGGGGATTAAGCATCTGAAAAAGGTCTCCAGAATGGTTTTCATCTACTAACAGCAAAAATAAGCCATTCTACTATACTACTGGATGAGGGGAGCGTGTGAGAGTCTTGCTTGTTTCCTAAAAAAGTCCCTCCTGTATGGTGAGTCTCAGTGTGTAACTGCTGCCAATTACAAGAGGCTGTGGGAACTGGTCTAGCAGCCAGACGGGACCCAGAATCAGTCAAGTATATCTTGTTTATTTGTGCCCCTAAACCAAAATGAGCAATTGGGGTGGGGGGTAGCCACACTGCAAGGGTTGGTTTTATCATCCCCGGAGTTGCTCTTTAAAGAGTAACTGAACTCTGCAAGCTGCACCCCAAAAAACAGCAGATGACAAACGACTGGTCCAAAGTATTGCCTTTTCTCTCCGCGCAGCTGATCTTTCCCCATCGCTGACTTACCATGCCTTGTTCTATGTTGAGTCGGCCATCTTGGTAGAGGCGGGGCTTTGCTTCCTGATATCAGAGACTCCGGCAAGGAAAACAGTGAGCAGCACAGTAGTGATGTCATCAAATCTCCTGTCAGGGGCTGCAGTGCCTAATATCTCACACTGCAGATATACAGCTATGAGGCTACAAGGAAGGAAGTGCCTAGGCACCGGTACATACCAGGGAGGGCGCTGCTAAGTTATAGTTGGAATTCAAGACAAAAGGTCACTACTAAGACACAATTAACACTTCTGAATGGTCTCTATAACAGAGCAAATATTCACATTTTGGGTTCATCTCCGCTCTAAGCAATCGCGATGCCCTTGAATGAAGGCATAAAGGTCCATGTGAGTGTTTGAACAGCGGCGGCGGCATTGATAGACTCGGAGGGGATGTGGAGAAGGGAGGTATAATAGGATGAATTTATCTGCATTAGAATGTGCGAGGAGGAGAGCTGCAAAGTCTGCGGTCCCCGGGGACCGGCGCTCTTTTAACTGGAAACAGATTCATTATGAAAAAAAAAAAATACTCTCCCAGATAACGGAGGAAGAAACACGCGTTTCTTTCTGATTTTCACGCGCTTTAAGGCTCGTGGAATAGATCGCGCATTCACGTATTGTATTAAAGTGGACCTGTCAGAATATATGATAAAATGATGGAAAGGGTTACAGTCACTGAACACCGCATAGAACAATGATCAGAAGCCCCAGAGATCCCAGCAGCTGAAATGATATGCAAATCCCGACTCTTCCTGTTAGGTTAAGCTTGACTGTACCTGACCCCCTCCCCCGAACCCTCTTACTAGCAGATGAGACCGCCAATCCCATTAACCCCTTAAAGTCCAGGGTATAAAACCCCCTTCCTGTCCCGGCCATTTTTCAGTATTCAGAGCTGAGGTACTTTGACTGACATTTATTTAGTCATGCAGCGTCGCAACAAAATTAATTTTATATATTTTTTTGGGGACACATAGAGCTTTATTTTACTGGTATTTGATAACCACTTTTTTTTTTTGCTATATAAAGTAGGGATGCACTGATACCGATACTAGTATCGGTATACTAGTATCGGTGCTGTTCCTGAGTATTTGGGCGAGTACGAGCGCTCCGATACCTTTCCCGATACTGGAACTTCCGTTCAGAAGGAAATTTCCTCTGACCGGCAGTGCCGCGAGGGAACATCTAGCCGGGAAGCTGGCACCATGCTGTTTGGCCAGCTCGATGCTGATTGGCCAGGAAGCCGGCTTCCCAGCCAATCAGCCATGAGCCGGGCAAACAAATCTGATAATATGGCGACACGACCCTGCAGACAAATCATTCCCCTTAAATAGACTCTTAGCAGCAGTCATTACCGTACCAGTCCCTCGGCCAGCTGGGCAGACACCGCTCTCCTAGCTCTCCCGGATCTGCCCACGTCTCCTGTGTGTACAGCGCCCCTAGTGATCGGCCCTCAGCCTGCTACTGCGCATGCCTGCCATTACTGTCGAGATCCACCCAGCTGCGTGATTGACAGCTGGCTCTGCCTATCTAGAGACAGAGACAGCTGTACCCGCCCCCTACCCCGTCCGTTCCGCCAGTCAGCGCTGGAGGATTGGAGCGGGGAGGGGGGAATCCTTGCAGGGAGCCGTGAGTGACAGTCACGGCTCTCTGCAGGGACATGATCGAGAAGTGAGCAAGCGACGGGATGGGTTCCCTCACTTCCCGATCTATTGAGCCGACATGTGAGAGTTTCATTGTCACACGTCGGCTCGAACTATGAGGATGAATGATTTTCACTCACCTCATAGTTCTCCTTTAACCAAAGTAAAAAAAAAAATGACTTTAGATACACTTTCAGCTCATCGGTCTAGTCCAATCTGCTGTTTTCACATTGAAGACACCACGCTGCAGCTACGTAACTATATACTGTATATACAGTATATATCTCTATGTGTGTGTAGCCTTACCCTTCATAGGACACGGGAGCGTCTTGATTGCATTGAAGACCGTTGCACTTGGGGCCCTTTAAGTGCAGCTGTCAGATGAGAATCAGCGGATCCTGAGGAAGGAAAACGGTACAATCAGTGTAACAATGACATCACGTACGGCCCTCCAGAACACCGGAAACCGCGACTCCAGATATCAGACAAACTGGAAGATTTCCTTTATGTTTTTACATAAATCTATATAGGGGCAATGAACTGGGATAAGCCAGCGATGCAGAAGAACCCCTCACAGGCAGAGATGGTCTGAATAGCCCGTGTGTTTGGTGAATAGGACTAATGCAATGGTCTATTTCCAATCATCGGATATCTGTGTGTATGGCCACTGTGATTCGTTTCATATGAGTGCAGTACTGCAATGCATTGGTGTGAATGAGATTTTAGTGCTTGGGTTTGTATCTACTTTAACTCCTTAACCCTTTCTGTATACATATATATGTGACAACACAACGGTGGGCTTTAACGCCCACAAATTCACTTGGCATCCCCAAGCACTGTGACCGCCCTGTCACCGACAGCTCCAGCACACTGTTGAAGTTTGGGAGCCACTAACACTGCATTACAGCCAATCACATGATCAGGGAGCCTATGGAACGCCTCTGGTGATATGAACTATTAGGACCCATTCACACCAAAATCGGAAGGTAACCGTCAACATCCCTTGACTTGTGGTTGTGCCTACTGATTTCCTTCCGATCCATTGTGTTGCAATTGGTTTATCAAACGATGCTAATGCAAGGGCAGGGTTACCTTTCAGTGGCATCCGTTGAAAAACAGATTGCATTGGATCTGGTGTGAATGAGGCCTTAAGGTGGCCATACACTTTACAACCATCGCAAGACCAAGTAATTAAAAAAACGTACGATCTGCCCATCTGGGACAGGCAGAGCGTACTTGCGATCATTGCAAGCCCGCCCCCTCAGGGGTCTTGCGATGGTTGTAAAGTGTATGGCCACCTTAAGGCCTCATTCACACCAGATCCAATGCAATCTGTTTTTCAACGGATGCCACTGAAAGGTAACCCTGCCCTTGCATTAGCATCGTTTGATAAACCAATTGCAACACAATGGATCGGAAGGAAATTTGCTAACAGGCCGGTGTGCGTGTGCGCACACCGGCCTGTTCGGCATTTGTCTCCCGAGCACCGTAAGATTTTTCGGCTGGTTTTCTAGCGTGCTCCTTAGACAAAAGACGTGCGACCATACAGTAGAAACGGTCGCACGTCTTCATTCACACTGCTCGATTCTCTACGATCGTGGGATTTCCTGCGATTCTCGTACGAGAATCGTGCAGTGTATGGGCACCTTAAAGGGGCCCAGCTCCTGCCGCCTGGAGGGGGCTAAGCACTAGTTACATTTAAACTATTTGAAAACAATTATTATTTGTTATTAGAAAACAATCCTTTGTGTGGAAATCCTTCTGACCGGTCTCCGATAAACCGATTATACATTCTTATAATAACAAATATGGAGAGAACACTTCCTGTATGAAATACATTTCCTTCATCTTCAATCAAGCAGCCAGACTTGGGGCCATATCAGACGGGCGATTTATTTTCAGAGATTTTTTTTTCCCAAGCGATTTCTTGCGAAGGAAATTATATTTGATTTGTATTGAATCTCAATAATTTCACAGCCATTTGTAGCTCAGTCGCCCAGTGATTGGGTTTGAGAAGCGCTTTATATCAGCGACAATCACTCGCCATTCACCTCTATGGGCTGAAAGAAAGCGATTTGTAGCTGAGCGCGCCAACCCAATGCTGTAGCATGAATTCAAATTGTAGCGGTCACACATCGCTTCTTCGGCAGCTACTTTATAATTATTATTACATAGTATTTATAGAGCGCCAACAGTGTGCGCAGCGCTTTACAATATAAGGAAGACATTACAATCACAATACAATTCAAGACAAGATGGTAAGGAGGGCCCTGCCCCTGAGGGCTTACAATCTAAAAGAGGAGGGGTAAGTGAATTCACTTTAGCTATTAAATTGCTAGTTAGCAATGGCTGGTATTAGCAATTTGTAGCAATGATGGAACGCTGCTACAAAACCGTCTGTCTGACATGGCCGTTGGTATAAGGGAAGAACGTTGTCAGAGACAAACACAGGGGTGGCTCACACTCACAGACTATCCTGGATCTATAGATGAGGAGTTATCATTTCCAGTACCTGGAGGAGTATGTGCAGCCAGCGGGATGTCTGAGCTCCCCTCAGCCTGGTCTGTGTACTCCTGACAGTTCATTAACAGGAATTACAGGGCAGATAATACACCTGGGACTCTGCTGGAGAGTTAAGGTGCCCATACGCTGCTCTATTCTCGTACGAGAATCGAGCAGTGAGAACAAAGACGTGCGACCGTTTCTAGCAGGGCCGGCCTTAGGCCTTTAGGCGCCCTGTGCGAGAAAGCTTTACAGCGCCTGTACGATTGTCGGCGGGTTTCTAGCCTGCTCGTTCGATAGCTGTGGAACTGCCCGTTCTGCATTGCGGTTATCGGAAGCCCGCCCCTCAGCGTTTGAAAAACCCGCCGAAAATCGTACGATTCTGTGTGGCGTGCTCGTAAGATAAATGCCGAACGGGCCGGTGTGCGCAAGCACACACTGCCCGTTCAGCATTGCGGTCATCGGAAGCGCGCTTGCGATTATCGCAAGTACGATCTGCCTGTCCAAGATGGGCAGATCATACGTTTTTTTAAGTACTTTACAACCCTGGCAAGACAAAAGTCTTGCCAGGGTTGTAAGGTGTGTGGCCAGTCCTACAGTCCTCTTCCCCGTAGGCAGCCCTACCACTGGTTACAGTGAAATGCCACTTGCCCGTCATCTTGAGATCATGGACCATCCAAGTCTTGTCTTAAAGTTGTTGCATGTAGAAAAGACATTGCTTACCCCTAAGGCCCCTCTCACATTGGCGGCGTCCGTTCTGCTCAGCAGGGGAGCCGTGAACGAATCCTCTGCTGAATCAGAGCAGAATGGAATGAATGTCACTTTTGTAACATCCGTGTCCATTTAGTTTTTTCTTCCACATTGTGATGGAAGAAAAAAAGAGCACAACAGACCCATGTTAGGTCTATGGGCAGGTGGGTGTAAGCAGACGTGCATCCATTTACATCCTTTTATCCCTGACCATATAGCACGCACGTCTTTTTACATTTGCCTGGCCATAGACTGACATTGAACTGAAATACTGATAGGGGGGTCTAACTGGAACGGCGGCTTGAAAGGGGCCCGACTATTACTGTGGGAGCCTGGAAGTGCAAGCCAAACGGTTTCTTCTTAAAGTGACATTAAACCCTCAGATTTTTTAACATAAACCAATACTGTAATGTGCGCCTTACTGTAATCCATGGTAGTTTCCCTTCTCTTTGCTGCTCTTCCTTTTAAATCTGTATCTGTTCTCATGCTGGGGGAGAACTTCCCTTTGCAGCTGAGTGCCTCTTCCTGTAGTGCTGGCTCAGGTTGTGAACCTGCACACAGACACCGTGTATCCATTCCAGAGACAAGGCAGTCTGCTGCAAAACAGAAGTTCTTCCCAAGCATCAGAAGAGATACAGATCAATAAAACTTGCATTTTCAGTTGAATTTAGGGAAACCACTTGAAACATTCGCTGTGCTGACGTATTTCAATTGCTTTTGCTTGATTTGTTCATTGCAAACAGCTGAAAGTCTGTAAAGTTTATCAATAAACTTGAATTGGTTGAATCATTTTGAACTGTACATTATGTGTGTTCATATATACAGATCACTGATCCAGCACTGCTTCCTCCTCCTCCACTCTCTGAATATCTGTACACTGTTACATTAGCAGTCACTGGTTGGATTGTTTGTAGTGTGGCGAATCGCAATGAGAAATTGATAAAATCAGTTTTTACCGTATACTGCCGCGCGTGCGCGTGACGTCTCGGCGGGGTGACACTCGGTTACCGCTCCGGGTGTCACCCAGCCTCGGGACGCCCCTGGTTCAGATGACAATTCTGGAAAAAAAAAGGACTGTATCTGGGCAGGTGAACCTTTGATGATATTTTTATACAATTTTCCATTTGATACAAAGTAGAAATAATAGACACAGCGAGCCCTGTGCAAAACTTATGGTGTTCTTATACAGACATTCCTCACTTACCTGTTTTGCGACCACTCGCACTTACGACCGAACGTGCGGGAACGTGACAGAGGCAGTGTGACTTCTCGTCGGCGGAAGTGATGTACTCCGCTCTTCACTGCGGGTCTCCGTAAGTATTTTATTGCCCGATGTACAGTACACAATAACACTATACGGTACTGTACTGACGCAGTACAGTACTGTATAGAGTTCCTCACTTAAAGGAGAACTATGGGGTCAGTGTTTTTCCCCGTGTGTCTATGGACGCACACAGCCACTGCTGGCACGGGCATTGCGAGGACCCACTAGAAAACAAGGAATTAAACAGTTTTAAAGAAAAGCAGCAAAGGAGGGTCCACTTAAAGGAAAAATTTTAAAAAATTGAGGCTTTAATATAACTTTAACTATTAGAAAATCGAGCCAGAACCCATTTTTGAAACCAAATTCCAATTCCACCGGCGTACGTCCGGCTTTTTAGTACATTGTGGTGGTTTTAATAATAAATGGCACCAGAACATGTAACACACATTGCCGCACATTGCCACAATGCAAAGATGTAAATGTGCTCCTTAATATAGATATATAAAAAGATATTGTTACATTGTTATAAATCGTGCAAAAGGTTGGACGCCGGGCGTGCGGAACGTCAGATTAATTAGGGGAATTCGGAGATTAAAGTCACACTCGATAAACTGATTCGTATTCCAGGCAAAGAGAAGTAAGTGTGCAAAATGAGGAAGGGTCTTCGTATGAATATTCAACGCTCCTTATGTCCCGCGCTCGCCCGTAATTCCCATTATGTCATGAAAGGAAAGAGGAAACTTTGTTTTTATATCGGAGAAGATGCGGCAGCCTTGGGAGACGAGGTCCATCTTACCTAGCCGAGGCATTTGCATAAAACCGACTTTGTAGTTGAGGGGGGGGGGCGGAAAGTATTAGATACACTGGCCTGCGCTTAAGATGACTGGAACGAGGGGTAATTCTCTGCATGCAAATGGCTTGAAGATGGTATTAGGGGAACTTTTCAAAGCTTTGCTTTTCGCCTTCTCATTAAGATTGAATTTGCTCTGCTGGGGAGGCGCAGCGACGAGTCTTGCTCCCCTCGCTGCCTGTGTGCCCCCACGCCTGACCCCCCCTGGGAGCGTTATTAATCCAATAATTAAACATTTATTGGTCGCAGCACCTGCTTTGCTGCCTCTCCTGTCTGGTCCCCCCAGGGGAGAGACCATCACATCAGCTGAGGAAGTCAGGAGAGGGAGGGGAGGAGGAGTGAATCGAGCTGGAGATGAGAGGATGAGAGCTCACCACACCATCTGAAGTTATTCTGCAGGATTTTCAACACATGCCTGGACATGGTGCAGGAAAAAAGGGGACCTAGCAGCTGTCCTTAACTGGGGGGGTGCCCTTTCTGTATAACTCCAAGGCAAAAAAGGGGGTGCTATTCTGTACCAGGAAAAGGGGGCTCTTTCTCTTCCACCCCCTTCCCAACTCTGGGGATCTTCTTCTCTTCTCACATCTTCATGAAGGGGTCTTTCCAATACCTATACCACTAAATAAAAAAAAGGGGTGCTCGGCTGTATATGCTGCTGCTGCAAGGAAAAGGGGGTGCACTTCTGCTTCCATTAAAGGGGTGCTCTTGTGTCCCCGCAGGTTGAAGAGTAAGGGGGGCAGCCACCCCCCTCCAGCCCGCGATCAACATGTTGCGTTACCTCCTAAAGACGCTGCTGCAGATGAACCTTTTTGCGGACTCCATTCCGGGAGCGGATTCCAATTCTACGGACTTGTTCTATCAGTTTAACTCCTCGTTCCCCGGGTTCAACGGTCGAGGTTCCTAATCCCCTATCAAGTGCAGCCTCGTTTATTGCAGAAAAAGACAATTCTTGCTTCATTCCAACCAGCGCATGCATGTCGGTGAATAGAGTGCGGTGAATGTTTCACCCTTTTGTCTTGTTTACAATCATTGCATTTTCTAGGTTGTAATAACTGTGCTTGACTACCAGAAGCTGGCTGCACAGCACGCCGTGTTTGCAGTCGCTGCAGTGACTTTGGTGGGATAACTGAGTTGTGAATTGGTGATAAAAAAAACCCCCAATAATGACCGCAGTGCAGTGACAGAACTCGGTACTGTCAGCCCGGTGAATGTACAGCATGCTGGAAAATAGGTATCAAGTCACAATGTTGCAGAAAATGGAATTTGGAAGGGGAAGGGAAGGGGCTGCATCTGCAATAAGCTCTTCATTCTAAGCCTGGCAGTTCTCAGATCTTCTGCTGAAACTGACCAAAGATCTCACTTTGTATGGCCGGCTTGTATGTCAATTGTACACTGATTGTTCTACTGAAGACTGTAGTCAGAGCTTGTTCACACGTTCACACTCTAAAGCATTGAGAGAGCAACTCTATAAGCCATTCCCGACCAGGGTTCTGAGGAGACCTGTGGTTCCTCCAGAGGTTGGTAGGGATTCCCTGAGCTGTGGTTGGCTGACCTCCTTTTGATGGTGCGTACATAGTTCCAGAGCGAATGTCACTTAGAAGAACCAATGGCATGACCCCAATGATCTTTTTATATGTCTGTAAGGGTGGCATTCTGACCCCCAATGTAAGAAACATTCTTCCCACTGACCCCCAATGTAAGGAGCATTCTTCCCACTGTCCTCCAATGTAAGGAGCATTCTTCCCACTGTCCTCCAATGTAAGGAGCATTCTTCCCACTGTCCTCCAATGTAAGGAGCATTCTTCCCACTGTCCTCCAATGTAAGGAGCATTCTTCCCACTGTCCTCCAATGTAAGGAGCATTCTTCCCACTGTCCTCCAATGTAAGGAGCATTCTTCCCACTGTCCTCCAATGTAAGGAGCATTCTTCCCACTGTCCTCCAATGTAAGGAGCATTCTTCCCACTGTCCTCCAATGTAAGGAGCATTCTTCCCACTGTCCTCCAATGTAAGGAGCATTCTTCCCACTGTCCTCCAATGTAAGGAGCATTCTTCCCACTGTCCTCCAATGTAAGGAGCATTCTTCCCACTGTCCTCCAATGTAAGGAGCATTCTTCCCACTGTCCTCCAATGTAAGGAGCATTCTTCCCACTGTCCTCCAATGTAAGGAGCATTCTTCCCACTGTCCTCCAATGTAAGGAGCATTCTTCCCACTGTCCTCCAATGTAAGGAGCATTCTTCCCACTGTCCTCCAATGTAAGGAGCATTCTTCCCACTGTCCTCCAATGTAAGGAGCATTCTTCCCACTGTCCTCCAATGTAAGGAGCATTCTTCCCACTGTCCTCCAATGTAAGGAGCATTCTTCCCACTGTCCTCCAATGTAAGGAGCATTCTTCCCACTGTCCTCCAATGTAAGGAGCATTCTTCCCACTGTCCTCCAATGTAAGGAGCATTCTTCCCACTGTCCTCCAATGTAAGGAGCATTCTTCCCACTGTCCTCCAATGTAAGGAGCATTCTTCCCACTGTCCTCCAATGTAAGGAGCATTCTTCCCACTGTCCTCCAATGTAAGGAGCATTCTTCCCACTGTCCTCCAATGTAAGGAGCATTCTTCCCACTGTCCTCCAATGTAAGGAGCATTCTTCCCACTGTCCTCCAATGTAAGGAGCATTCTTCCCACTGTCCTCCAATGTAAGGAGCATTCTTCCCACTGTCCTCCAATGTAAGGAGCATTCTTCCCACTGTCCTCCAATGTAAGGAGCATTCTTCCCACTGTCCTCCAATGTAAGGAGCATTCTTCCCACTGTCCTCCAATGTAAGGAGCATTCTTCCCACTGTCCTCCAATGTAAGGAGCATTCTTCCCACTGTCCTCCAATGTAAGGAGCATTCTTCCCACTGTCCTCCAATGTAAGGAGCATTCTTCCCACTGTCCTCCAATGTAAGGAGCATTCTTCCCACTGTCCTCCAATGTAAGGAGCATTCTTCCCACTGTCCTCCAATGTAAGGAGCATTCTTCCCACTGTCCTCCAATGTAAGGAGCATTCTTCCCACTGTCCTCCAATGTAAGGAGCATTCTTCCCACTGTCCTCCAATGTAAGGAGCATTCTTCCCACTACCCCCCAATGTAAGGAACATTCTTCCCACTGACCCCCAATGTAAAAGGGGCATTCTTCCCACTAACCCCCAATGTAAGGAACATTCTTCCCACTGACCACCAATGTAAGGAGCATTCTTCCCACTGACCACCAATGTAAGGAGCATTCTTCCCACTGACCCCCAATGTAAGGAGCATTCTTCCCACTGACCCATGAGGGCTTCCCCGAGACCTGAAGGGTTCCCCGTGGGTGAAAAGGTTGGGAACGGTTGCTGTAAAGACTCTTCATACACTCAGTGCTGGACAGGTTTGTTTTTTTAGATGCAGCTTTGTAAATGTCTTGTTAGAATTCCTCTTCAGAAGTGATTTGGTTGATATCGGAAAGTTCTGGTTACAATCTAGTAAAGCTGCGAGTGTAACACGTGTCATGTATGATCTATGAGGTCAGCTATGTGTATGATATGGAGGTCGGGTGAAGATATTTAGAAATATGTGACGGGAGAGGGAACACGCAAACTATAGTCAGCATCACTTTTTAGCATCATGCTGCCATTGCTGCAAGAGAATGCAAGTAAGGGAAGCAACCTTATAAATCATTGACGCGTGAATCTGTCATTTGGCGAACTACAAGTCCCAGCAGTGGTCACTTAGTAGCTGTTGTGTGTCTGAGCGTGCCGTGACTAGTGGTCAGTTGCCCATGTTCTATCCAGAATTGAACTTTGAGCTATAACAGACAACACGAGTCTTAATTTGGGGTCCGATGTCAATACACGGCGGCTTGTAATAGGATCATAATTCTGCTTTTGCTGTGCACTCGTCGGCTGTCACTATACAGGGCTCCAAATAGTTTTTAATGTGCACACTGACTGACTGATAGCGTGTTACGGATTTATTAAGACGTATGTGTGATTCTCACCAAACATTCACTGGTGGTGAATCAATCACTGCAATATAGAACAAACTCAACGGAAAGATTCACCTGCAAGATATTTGGTGAACGTCAGATTCGCTGCTTTATAAACCTGCCCCTTTGCTGCTCATTGTCCTAGAAATAGCTGGGTAGCGCGTGTTTGTTTTTGGGCGCACGTGTGTACACGTGTTGTGGGAGTGGCCGCGGGAGGAGCTGTGTTTTATGCGCGGCGGGCTTTTTGTTTGGAATGTGGTCGGAGTTTATGTGATGCGTGTTGTGGGACTGTACAGAACAAGCGACGTGCGCAGGGGGACAGACTGCAGTGTGATTCCATTCTGCCCACTAGTGGCCATCTCATGTCACTGCAATGGTTATTGATTATCTCCAATCGATCAATGAATGGCACCGAGACTGAAAATTGGGCAGCTCGTTTACTTGCTTTGCAATAGAAAATGAGTCCATATTGGGAGGAGTTCAGCGTTTTGATATTTAAGATTTGTATTTCTGATAAAGAGCCGTAGTTAGTAATATATTTATTTCTAAGAAGGAAGATTCGGCTGAATTTGGTGTTTTTTCTGTTTTGAAAAGCTCAGAGTATAGAAAAAAAAGTCTGCGCAGGAAATCCGAGAATATAATATTTCCTTTATACAGAGCTGATTATAAATCTTTATTTAATACAAAAACATCCATCAGCACAATACACCAAAACGTGTCCCAAAGAGCTTACACTCTAATGTACCAAACAATATTTATGTTGATAAATTTACATAAAACTGACGTATTATACATATATATAGCTCTGGCATATACCGCAGCGCTGTACAGAGAACACTGAGCCAGTCACATCAGTCTCTGTACAGAGGAGCTTACACTCTAATGTCCCCACACAGTCACATCAGTCTCTGTACAGAGGAGCTGACACTCTAATGTCCCCCCCACAGTCACATCAGTCTCTGTACAGAGGAGCTTACACTCTAATGTCCCCTCCCCCCACAGTCACATCAGTCTCTGTACAGAGGAGCTTACACTCTAATGTCCCCTCCCCCCACAGTCACATCAGTCTCTGTACAGAGGAGCTTACACTCTAATGTCCCCTCCCCCCACAGTCACATCAGTCTCTGTACAGAGGAGCTTACACTCTAATGTCCCCTCCCCCCACAGTCACATCAGTCCCTGTACAGAGGAGCTGACACTCTGCCTATTATGTGTTTAGATTGTGTTCTTTGTTTCTACAATCATGAGGATGTGCACACCCCATGCAGATGTTGAGTTGGACATTCCGTCTTATTTAACAATGATGGAGTGTCACAGCCGGGAGGACTTCATAAGCCGTCACTCAGCATGACAATAACTAATGACTTCTGATTGGCTGTCTTTGTTTCCTGCGCATTATTTTCTCGCTTATTACCTGCTCCTGATTGTGACGCTTTATTCTTCCTCGCCTCTTATCACTCGATTTGCATTTCTCTGCCGTGATCATGTATGATCCGTGTATGTATGATCATGTATGTATCATCAGGTATGACCCGTGTATGTATGATCATGTATGATCCGTGTATGTATGATCATGTATGATCCGTGTATGTATGATCCGTGTATGTATGATCATGTATGATCAGTGTATGTATGATCGTGTATGATCAGTGTAAGTATGATCATGTATGATCCGTGTATGTATGATCATGTATGATCAGTGTATGTATGATCATGTATGTATGATCATGTATGATCCGTGTATGTATGATCATGTATGTGTGATCATGTATGATCGGTGTGACCGTGTCACAGATGTACGCTGCAGTGGGGTCTCCATGTGCGGGACACGTCGTGCCTAGGGGGATGAAGTCTTTCATTATCGGCTGGTCTGTGGTGTGCGGCTTGTTCTCTGTGGTGTAGATGTATATCGCAGGCGCTCCGGAAGTTTCTCTTATTTCATGAACATTCTTCTGACATAATTGTTAAAAATCAGAATGAAGTCACTGCGTGTCCTCTGCCATCGCTCTGCGGCGTCGCCTCTTATACCTTTCTAATATTGCCAGCTGTGTCAGTGAACTTAGATGAAGGTTCTCCTTTGTATGCCGCTGTCTTTTGTCATCGCTCTGACATCACAGCTTTGTCTTTATAAATAATTCATCAGCAATAACTTTATTACAAGAAGATTAACCAGCTTTTTCCTGGAGGAACTATGAAGAGTGGAAGTGTAAGGGTTAAAGGAGAACTATGAGGGGGGGAGGGGGCGTGCTTGTCACTCACCTCATAGTTCTAGCCGACCTGTGACAATGAGACTGCCACAGGTCGGCTCAGTAGATCGGGAGGTGAGCGAACACATACCGGCGTTCGCTCACTTCTCCATCCTGTCACGGCTCTCTGCCATGACAGAGGAGGGGCTGGATTCCCCCTCCTCCCCGCTCCGATCTGCCAACGCTGACTGACGGAACGGACGGGGGAGGGGGCGGGTACAGCTGGCTCTCCCTCTGGATAGGCAGAGCCAGCTGTCAGTCACGCAGCTGGGCGGATCCCAGCACAATTGTCGGGATCCGCTTCCGCTGCGGCGTCTCAGTATACCGCGAGCTGTAGCTCCCTATATACTGAGCCTAGGGTGACGGGAGGACGCTAGTTTGTGTCCTCCCGTTACCCTAAGACCCCGTTCACATGTAGCGACATACCTTTGCAGCGGCCGGGATAGCGCGACTTTCGGGGCGACGTTCCAATCGACGATCCAGCGACGGTAGCACGACCTTCTCCGTCGGGCTCCATAGAAAAAAAGCAAAATCGCGCAAAATCCGCTGAAAAAAGGGTCCGGTAGAAGCGACTTGCGACCGCAACGAGCGACGAGCGACATGGAGTTAAGACAGCTCCATTGAATAGCATTGGCCGGCGACTTCTCGCGATATCGCGCGGCAATAATGCGCGATATCGCTGCGGAAATCGCGCGATACGCCGCTACATGTGAACGGGGCCTAAGGAGAACTATGGGGAAAAGCCCTGACCCCATAGTTCTCCTTTAATGGTAGTGTAAGATTGGCCCTGCAAGTATCTCGGTGACCTGGCAGCTCCTTCACCACCACGAGTGACTTCTTTTGGCTAACTGATTCGCTTGTAGACATTGGTGTCCGTACCGCCGGGACATAGAAGAAGGTGCGAATGAACCCTGACAGCTTGTCCTGGAAACTGAACTGCAAATAAAAATGTATCACTGACAGCGATCAACTGATACAATGAGATTTGGCTGGAGGAGCTCTGCCCCCTGCTGGCGGTACTCAGCATTACACCGGTCTTTTCATAGATGAACGGAATCGGACATCTATGACAGTTCTCAGTTGTGATCTCTCATGAACATTAATTCTTGGAACTTCTTGCACAGCCTCACAGAGAAACACGAGCACACAGTCTGATATGCACGCTGCACATGGCTTGAAAACAGGAAGAAAGCCACAGCTTTATTCTCTGCCGTATTCAATACAACAGAGTATATACCATAGATATAACAGAACACTGCCATCTAGTGACCGAAAATGTATACTGCAGTAGTTGATGCAATAGACACAATGGGGGAAATTGATCGAAACCGGAGCAGACACAATCTGGAGCAGCTGTGCACGGCGACCAATCAGCATCTTTCTTCAGTTTGTTCAGTTGAGATTTGAAAATGAGAGAAAGATGCTGATTGGTTGCTGTGCACCCAAGTATAACAAATGTTATTTATAAACATATTTAATAATGCATGGTTTTAAAAGAAAGACAACAAAAATTGCCTAAAAAAGACCAAAGGATGGATCCGCATCCTCCCGCATTTCTATCTATATTACAATACTTGTTGCAGTTCGCTGGATATCAGCTTCCTAGTTTCTCCCCTCCCCAAGTGATCAGTCTACTGCACGCAGGAAGAAGCATTTCCTCAGTCTCCCCTCCCCCCAGTGATCAGTCTACTGCACGCAGGAAGAAGCATTTCCTCAGTCCCCCCCAGTGATCAGTCTACTGCACGCAGGAAGAAGCATTTCCTCAGTCGCCCCTCCCCCTCAGTGATCAGTCTGCTGCAGGCGGGAGGCAGCATTTCCTCAGTCTCCCCTCCCCCTCAGTGATCAGACTGCTGCAGGCAGGAGGAAGCATTTCCTCAGTCTCCCCTCCCCCAGTGATCAGACTGCAACAATGTAACTTTGTATCCAGTCACAAGGTGAGAGGCTGCCGCAGGGGCTGATCTGTGTCTGGACACCATCTTTACATTTAGCATTGGAGAGGACTTCCAGATACAACATTTTTAAATAAAAAAAAGTTCTGGTGGTCACGGACTGCTTGTAGAGATGGTTTGGCTTTAGCCTGAAGGGGGACACCGCATTCCTCCTGGTAGGTATGTGGTAGCATTGGACCGATGACAGTCAGAAATGTGAATTTAAAAGCCGGTGGGCGGGATTTTGGGAGGAGTTATGCAAAATGCCTTGAAGGGCGGGTGTCAGTCTGGAGGAGTGGGTGTTCTGGGGCAGGCTACATTTGAATACAGACCACCCTAGGTGACGCCCACATGTGATGCTGAGACTCAATGAGTGAAAGAGGCGGGGCCAGGGACAGTTAGACTGGGGAGGAAAGTGCTAGATGATGCTGGACATCCTCCAGCCTGGAAATGAGGCGGCTCTATGTGACTTGCTGCAGCTTCTAATGCACATTGTGAGACGCTCCCAGCGTACTGTGATACCAGAGGAGGTCAGATATAAGACTGAAGGGAAGGACGGAGGTCAGATAGAAGACTGAAGGGAAGGACGGAGGTCAGATAGAAGACTGAAGGGGAGGACGGAGGTCAGATATAAGACTGAAGAGGAGGATGGAGGTCAGATAGAAGACTGAAGAGGAGGATGGAGGTCAGATAGAAGACTGAAGAGGAGGATGGAGGTCAGATAGAAGACTGAAGAGGAGGATGGAGGTTGGATTTAACAATCACCAGTCCCAAAATGAAATGGCAGCCGAGTTTGAATTGGTTTGTGCAGCGGGTGTAAAATGACAGTTCAGGTCTCAATGTGACATGTGACAAGGAATGGACAGTTCCGGAGATAATGGCAAAGTCGCCGTCCTGGGACGGATTAAATGCCCTTTTTTTTTCCTGATCTGGAACAATAGACTTGTGTAGAATCCTCTGCGGACCGCGGAGAAGAAAAGCCGGAGATACTCCCGGTGAACGCTCGCCATGCCGCTGACCTTTCCCGAAACCTTTTCTTCGCAGGCATGCAGCAACCGCTTATTGATTACTTTTATATACCCCGAAAATTAACTCGTTCCTTGTCAGGCAGTCCATCGACTTCCCCCGACACAGAGACCATCTGCTCTGCTTGTGGGGAGTTGATGGGAGAGGACTGTGACATGGTGACATCGGGGTTATCTCTCCTTTAAAGTGGAGCTCCAGGCTCATACACTGTGCAGCACACATGGATGGGGCCGGTATACCTGTCACATGACTCGTTCTGTCCAATAGACATAGAAGTTTTGTTCTCAATTGAAATTCGGATTCATTTATTATAATTCGGACATTCCGATGCATCCGAATTCTAAAGAATCCAATTTACAAATATCCAGTTCTAATGACCAGTACGGACTCGGAGAACCAGTACGGACTCGGAGGACCAGTACGGACTCGGAGGACCAGTACGGACTCGAAGGACCAGTACGGACTCGGAGGACCAGTACGGACTCGGAGGACCAGTACGGACTCGGAGGACCAGTACGGACTCGCAGTACCAGTACGGACTCGGAGGACCAGTAGGCACCCGGAGGACCAGTACGCACCCGGAGGACCAGTACGCACCCGGAGGACCAGTACGCACCCGGAGGACCAGTACGCACCC
>NW_017307070.1:711413-712119 GCF_000935625.1 Nanorana parkeri | reverse complement strand
CGGAGGACCAGTACGCACCCGGAGGACCAGTACGCACCCGGAGGACCAGTACGCACCCGGAGGACCAGTACGGACTCGGAGGACCAGTACGGACTCGGAGGACCAGTACGGACTCGGAGGACCAGTACGGACTCGGAGGACCAGTACGGACTCGCAGGACCAGTACGGACTCGGAGGACCAGTACGGACCCGGAAGACCAGTACGGACTCGGAGGACCAGTACGCACCCGGAGGACCAGTACGCACCCGGAGGACCAGTACGCACCCGGAGGACCAGTACCCACCCGGCGGACCAGTACGGACTCGGAGGCAGGGGCGTCCCGAGGCTGGGTGACACCCTGCTGTGACATCATTGTCACATGTGCGTAGGACCAGTACGGACTCGGAGGACCAGTACGGACCCGGAAGACCAGTACGGACTCGGAGGACCAGTACGCACCCGGAGGACCAGTACGCACCCGGAGGACCAGTACGCACCCGGAGGACCAGTACGCACCCGGAGGACCAGTACGGACTCGGAGGCAGGGGCGTCCCGAGGCTGGGTGACACCCTGCTGTGACATCATTGTCACATGTGCGGTCGTCTTACCGACGCCTGCCGGCGGCCATCTTGGTGATGGACGCCGGCAGAGAGAGGAGGGGCATTCACCCGGCGGGATGAGGCATGCCGCCGGGTCCCCTCCTCTCTCCTGACACTGTCGGGCTCT
>NW_017307070.1:709455-711401 GCF_000935625.1 Nanorana parkeri | reverse complement strand
CATTCACCCGGCGGGCTGAGGCATGCCGCCGGGTCCCCTCCTCTCTCCTGACACTGTCGGGTCCTTGGTCTGTGACCGAGTGCCCGACTTTTCATAGGGGGTGACACCAAAATGACTGTCAGTCATTTTGGTGTCACCCCTCCAATGGTGGCATCCGGTTGCGGGCCCCACCCCCCGCATCCCCCTTGTGACGCCACTGCTCGGAGGACCAGTACAAACTAAGATGATTAATACGGACTAAGAGAACAAGTACAGAACTAAAATGACTAAAACCCCCCCAAAAAGAAATTAAAGAACCCCATCTGAATTGATCCAAACTGAAGATGAAAAATTCAGATCAGTCCGAATTCCGAAATGTCTGCTGTCCAGCCAGTCCCGAGATTTACACAGCCCAACTACTGATCTGACTTTTCTTTTTCCCAGTTCAGTAACACAGTTAGGTCATCTCTCTGCCCACACCAGTCACTGGTCAGTCAATGAGCAGCAAGTGGCTGATCAGGGCCTCCCTCTGCTTTTTCCTTCTGTCAGAATATTCCTTGTTGTCACATGTGCACTGCGGCACACCTGATTGGCCCCTCTTGTCCTGCCTCTCTCTCCCAGTCTGCTCTGTAGGATATGAAGAGGCTGATACCCAATTCAGATTCAGATGTACTTCAAATACTCCGACCACGAGCAAGGACCTGGTGGGCAAACTCCGACCAAGAGCAAGGACCTGGTGACAACCAAAGGGAATGCAGATTGCAGTTACTGGAGCAATAGGGAGCGATACCTGCTAGAGCAGAGATTGGCAAACTCCGACCATGAGCAAGGATCAGGTGACAACCATAGGGAACTGTGATTCCAGTTACTGGTGCAATAGGGAGCGATATGTGCAGGAGCAGTCGTGGGCAAACTCTGGCACTCCTGCTGTTGTGGAACTACAAATCCCATGAGGCATTGCAAGACTCTTAACAGCCTCAGGCATGAAGAGACAGATGCACGATTGGGTTTGTACTTTCGCCACAGCTGGAGAGCCAGAGTTTCCCCACCCCTGCTCTAGCGGGTATCGCTCCCTATTGCTCCAGTAACCGGAAGCCCGTGTACCCATTGGTTGTCACCTGGTCTTTGCTGATGGGGACAGGTAGTGTTGAGGAAGAGCCAACCAGTCGGTACCTTTGCCTGAACACCAGTTCCCCGAGCCCAACCTGCACCGTGACCTTGGCGTTGGTCACATGACTGACCGAGGGAGTTCAGATTTAATTTTTATTGCAGCAACAGGAAAGTCCTTCATAAAGATTTTATGTATTAAAAGCATACGCCAAACGTAAAAATAATGCCGCGCAAAGTTTTTTTTCCAGCGTAGGTGCGCTTTAAATAACACAGCGCTATTCTTGGACCAGAAAGCGAATTCCTATCACAGGATCCTCCGGCGGTAATTGTTTCCGTAAACCTATTTGCAGGTCTGGAATAAAAAGCGGAATCATTTGCACTTCTGGCGGGTTTTTGTTGTTTTTTTTTCTTCTTCTCAGTTCATTAAATTCGCCGGGCGCCGGAGTCAGACGTTTTGTGTCTCTCTTCTGCGTCCTTGATTGAAATCAAATGACTACTTCTGCGAGGTAAACCGTCCCCTCTGCTTGTTTACCGATCATTGATTCTCAATGCCTGATTAAAGGGATTGTCATTGAAATGAGGCCGCGGCAATCAGCCGCGCACTGAAGAGCCCTTGTGAGGAGGCCTCGCCGGCGGAGGCGCCGCACCAGATTGGACGCCGTCAGCGGAGCAAATTGACTCCGTTCTAATCAACAATCTATAGGCGGCCCGTAAAACGCCCGTTCATTTCCTTCCCTTCTGGCAGAACACAATATACATATTTTTTGTGTCATGGAGACGATGCTTTAAGCTGCTCATTTTATTCCCCCGGAAAAAAAATCAAAGTGCTGATTACATCATTAATTCCCCAGGGTACT
>NW_017307070.1:705418-709290 GCF_000935625.1 Nanorana parkeri | reverse complement strand
CTCCGATCCTCCAGCGCTGACTGGCGGAACGGACGGGGGAGGGGGCGGGTACAGCTGGCTCTGCCTCTAGATAGGCAGAGCCAGCTGTCACTCACGCAGCTGGGCGGATCCAGACATAATTGTTGGGATCCGCTTCAGCGTCTCAGTAGCTCGCGGTATACTGAGCTTAGGGTGACGGGAGGACGCTAGTTTGTGTCCTCCCGTTTCCCTAAGGAGAACTATGGGGAAAAGCCCTGACCCCATAGTTCTCCTTTAAGTGTGAATGTGGACAAAAGGTAAAACCTCTGCCGGTTTATGTTTATTATACTTTCTCTGTCCAGCTGGTGAGATTCCCCTTCATTTCCTGTCCCGAACCTGCAACAGGAAATCTAAGCTGGCTCCCGGGGTGGACTACAATCTCAATACGAAATGAGTAAACTGAACATATGTATATGTCTTGGGACCTTCAGCAAAGGTTATTAAAGGGACACTAAACTCAGGAATTAAATCTTAACACATTCAGGTACCTGAACTATAAACATCAATGTATCTTATTTGTGTGTCACTCGGCTGTAGATTCTCCAATCATCTCTGACACTGTCCTTCCTTCTGGAGGGGGGCTACGTCTGTTCCCCATGGTCCCTGTGTGTGTTGTAGAGTAGTCACCGCTCCAAGCTCGCTCCTGGGATGGACTACAATCCCAATACAAACTAGTAAACTAAACATGAGGTTGTAGTCCGTTCCTGGAGCGAGTTGGAGCAATGACGTCATGGCAGGGGTTACACCCGGCCTCGGGACGCCCCTGGATGTACAGTATATATACAGAATATTCTAGAAGACTGCATGATCATATCCGGCTTCTGCGTCTTTTCTCTTCCAGTCCACCATCATGTGAAGGCTCATCAGTAAAGGAGGCAGGTGGACATTGATCGGCGGTCCTGACGTAAGGTTATGGATTTCCTATGGCCGCCGCCAAGGGGACAATATTTGTTTATTGCTAATTAAGTTGTAAAAGGATCCCGGAGTCTATGAAGACGCAGCACATGGACAAGGCTGCCAGGGACTGTCAGATAATGAGCTGTCCCTGGGATCTGCTGGGACTCCTTCACAGCTGTCCATCTGTTCAGTGTTTTTTTTCAGGGACATCTTACTGCTGTGTCCCAGTATTATCCAGATTGACACATGAGGAATATAGGAATATAGACTTTAGGCCTCAGTACTGATAAACAACATAACAGACATCAATAGATGCGTTCTATAGACTATAATGTATAGAATTAAACTAAATAGCAAAGTGACATGTGGTTCAGTGTAGGCAACACGTTTATACTCTTCTACTGGGCTTCTTCCTGCTACTGTGCTTACCTTAATCCTCATGTCTCTTCTGTCCTCCATGCCTGCTGTTAGGTACCTGGTGACTCCTGTGCATCCCATGACTCCAGGGGACCACAGAGCATCCTGGATCATCTACTGAACTCATTGTGGTCTGTACACCCCATGACTCCAGTGCACCCCAGAGTCTCCTCGATCACCTAGTGACCCCACTGTGCCCCTGTAAACCCCATGACTCCAGTGCACCCCAGAGCATTCCATGTTATCTAGTGACTCCATTGCACCCCTGTACACTCCATGACTCCGTTGCACCCCAGATTATCCCCTATCAACTAGTGACCCCATTGCACCTCTGTACACTCCATGACTCCAGTGCACCCCAGAGCATCCCCTATCAACTAGTGACCCCATTGCGCCCCTGTACACTCCATGACTCCAGTGTACCCCGGAGCATCCCATATCAACTAGTGACCCCATTGCATCCCTCTACACCCCATGACCTCAGTGCACCGCAGAGCATCTTATGTCATCTAGTGACTCTAGTGTGCCACTGTAAACCCTGTGACTCCAGTGGCCCGCAGAGCATTCTCGATCATCTACTGACCCCAGTGCGCCCCTGTACACCCCATGACTCCAGAGCACCCCATATCAACTAGTGACCCCAGTGCGCCACCATACACCCCTTTACTTCAGTGCAACCCATGCCATCTAGTGACCCCAGTGCGCCCCTGTATGACACATGACTCCAGAGCACCCCAGAAAATCTTGGATCTTCTAGTGACCCCAGAGCTCCATGTATCGTCTAGGGACTTCTAGTGCGCCTCCATGACATCTGTGTCCCCACCTAGCATCCAGTATCAACCTTTCTGCCGAGATCCTGGAGAATGCTGAGCATCCCAAACTTCACAAGATGATGATCCTGCACTATGTGGGATTTGGGCTACTCAGCCTTTCTCAAGATCTCACCCGAAGGATTGCGACCTTGCCCTCTGCACTCCGGGGTATAGTAAGTATATTATGATCAATATTGTAATAAATAAGCAGACCTTGATTTGTATTGTGCCGTACCAGTTTAAAGTGAACCTGTACCGAGACAATGAACATTAATTGGATCCGCTTCAGCTGCGGTGTCTCAGTATACAGCTCGCGGTATACTGAGCCTAGGGTGACGGGAGGACGATACTTTGTGTCCTCCCGTTACCCTAATGAGAACTATGGGGAAAAGCCTTAACCCCATAGTTCTCCTTCAAAGCATTAAATGCATTTTTAAATAATCCACCACTGACCTCTCTAGCCGCAGGCACTCTGTAAGCAATGTAATTTCTATGAAAATATTTCAGCAGCCTTTAAGACAATCGGCCTTCCAGGTGAATTATACCTGACAGCCCCACAATCTCCCGCAGCCGGTTAATGGCAGATAATGCAATTTGCCAAATTCTTATTATCTGCAGAGAGGAGGAATTGTAACATTAGATTTTCAGCTCTCCCAAGATGGAAATACGACTGCGGTTTTATTAGAATTGGCAGCATGTCCTGACTGTAAATAACCATTAGCATATCCTATTTATTAAGCTTCTTTAAAGCCTTCCCGACAATGGGAAATACAAATGAGGAATGGCACCTGCCTCTGGAAATTGTTTTCTTGCAGCAAGGTTTGACGCTCCTCTTCCTTCTTCTGAATGCTGCCGTAATTTTATTGATTTACGACACGCGACTTCTGCCACATTGCCGAAAGCTTTATCTCTGCGAACCCAGGAAAGGATTGGGAGAATTGTGATGATGGAACTAGATTGTTTATTCTTGTTTATTGCCAATACATGTGAATTCAGGAACCCCACACACATCTCCTTCTTCCTCGGGAAACAGAGAAAGCTTCCTGTCAGGGTGCCGTGCGCGGGTGTCCTCACACCACATGCAGGTACCCACACGGGAGGACCAAATACGTGACCACACCAGAAACTGCCGCTGAGCTTATATACCGTTTATTACACACACTGAAACATAACACAAATAACCCAATAGTAACTAACTAAATGTAAACACAAGCACATACAAAAGGTAACAAGGCAAGTAAACCCCAGGGAGCATAGAACCACAAGGGGAGCCAAGGGTCAAGGTAAAGGAACAAGGAGGTAACAGCAGTGGCGTCACAAAGGGGGTGCGGGTGGTGCGGCCCGCACCCAGGTGACACCATTGGAGGGGTGACAACAAAATGACTCAGTCCTTTTGGCGTCACCCCCTCTGAAAAGTCGGGCGCTCGGTCATGACAGTATCAGGAGAGGAGGGGACCCAGCGGCATACCTTATCCCGCCGGGTGACTGTCCCCTCCTCTCTCTGCTGGCGTCCATCACCAAAATGGCCGTCGGCAGGTATCAGAATACTGCTGCGCGTGCGTGATGACGTCACGCGCATGCGCAGTGACGTCTCGGCGGGGCGACACTCGGTTACCGCTCCGGGTGCCAACAAACATCGGGACGCCCCTCGGCAACAATACTGAGCCAAAGTCCTGACCTGACTGCAGGGAGGAATTAAATACCCCCCCAGGTAGCACCAGGTGGTGA
>NW_017307070.1:699702-705249 GCF_000935625.1 Nanorana parkeri | reverse complement strand
AGATAAAACCCCCCCCCCCCCCCAGGTAGCACCAGGTGGTGAATAATCTCTGACAGTTGGGAGACACCCGCAGGTGAGCACTGGAGTTGCAGGTTCCAGTACCTGACAGCTCCTGGCTGCCTGGAAACACCTGCAGGTGATCGCAGGAACCGCAGGACCTGGTTCCAGCGCCACATGGAGGTGCAATTTATCAGTTTATTAAGACTAGGGATGTACGGGGAGGGGGTTGTTTAGCCATCAGAATTTTGCTATGGGGCCCCATGATCTGTAGTTACTTCCCTGGGTATGCTGTAATATATTACATTTTTGTTTTGGGTTTAGATACAGTTCAATTCAGCGTTCTTTCAGTACAGGTTCTTTCTAATTAGCTCCAGTCAGTGCTTCTACCTACATGCAATCAGCCACCGAACCTTCAACACACATCAGTAATTCATAGGATACACGGACACCCACCCTGCTTGAGATTTGACTTCCATCCACAGAATTAGGGATGCCCAGATACTTTTCGAGTACCAGTGCAGATACTTGGCATTTTCATGAGAACTCCCGGGGTTGCAGCGGTTGCAGCTGGGACCGGGCTCTGGCACTCCACCATTGTCCTGAAATCATCAGTCTGTATTGTTTTAGAAAAACTGTCACATGACAATAAACAAAAATGTATCAGTACTCGTACTTGTAAGGGCTCGGCAAGTACCAGTACTCGTACTCGCAAAACTGGTATCTGAGGATCCCTTTATTTATATTTATAAAAACAAAATCGTACATTAAAACAGAGATGTACAAATCCCGGGAGCTCCGTGTGCTCCTTACACATGACAGCCGCCTCCTAACTTTTGCATTTTCCTCTAGTCTAGTCTTGGAGCTCAAAAGTATCGGTACATGTACTCGTACTTGCACCGAGTACTGTACTTGGTATCTGTGCAACCCTACTCAGAATGCATCTCTTTCCCAAAAGTGACCACTGTATTTTCAGACCGTGCTGTAATCATATATTTCACAGCTAGGAGGCGCTGCAAGAAAAAGTTGTAACTGGAGATTGTTTTATACATGCGGAGACGGGACAAATGTCTGTTGTTACAGAAATGCATCACAAATAGAAATAGGTTTCAGATTTCCAAAACAAAAATACCCTTCAAGATGAAAATTGCCCCCTCTTATTTTCTATAAATTATTCCCTTTTATAAAGCATATGACGGCTGTCAATGAGCAGGTAAAGCTGAACTCCGGGCACAAAAATTAATTAATTTATATATTCCTCAATAGCCACAAAGGATATACGTCCACTTTGGGTGCAGCATATACCTTTGCATGCCCAGATATTGCCTTGTAAATGTAGCAGTGACACCATCACTGTGCTGTACATAGCCAGTGCAGAAAGTAAAGCTGTGGGAGGGACCCAGCAGGCACCACCCATTACATTCTGTCTGTTGTAAACTACAGGAGGGGGCGGAGACAAGACCGGTCACCCCGCAAAAAGAGAGAGAGAGTAGCAGTGACCGGTCTTTATTACAGGAGGGGACAGAGACAAGACCAGTCACCCTGCACAAGGAGAGAGAGCAGCAGTGACTGATCTTTATTACAGGAGAGGGCGGAGACAAGACCAGTCACCCTGCACAAGGAGAGAGAGCAGCAGTGACCGGTCTATATTACAGGAAGGGGCAGAGACAAGAGCAGTCACCCTGCACAAGGAGAGAGAGCAGCAGTGACTGATCTTTATTACAAGTGGGGGTGGAGACAAGACCAGTCACCCTGCAAAAGGAGAGAGAGCAGCAGTGACTGATCTTTATTACAGGAAGGGGCGGAGACAAGACCAGTCACCTTGCACAAGGAGAGAGAGCAGCAGTGAGCGGTCTTTATTACAGGAGGGGGCGGAGACAAGACCAGTCACCCTGCACAAGGAGAGAGAGCAGCAGTGACCGGTCTATATTACAGGAAGCTCCAAGTCTTGCACTGGATTACTGCACAGATCTGGAAGAAATACACAAAGATCACCGACATTCCAGAAGAATACACAGGACTCTTGTATGAGGACAATATCTGCTGATCCCGGAATTCAGCTTTAAATAACCAC
Source organism: Nanorana parkeri (assembly GCF_000935625.1). NCBI lineage: Eukaryota > Metazoa > Chordata > Amphibia > Anura > Dicroglossidae > Nanorana > Nanorana parkeri. Next base: position 703,178 of record NW_017307070.1, on the reverse strand, counting down.
ACCAACACCATTCAGAACATCCCCAGAGTGCAGACACCAAGGCACTATTAAAAGTGAGCGTGTATACATTGTAAGTCAGTGATTGTCGCCTCTTCTATTGGGATATCATTACAATGTATCGATAACTCAATGTGGAGGGGCAGACGTCAGCCATCTTCTATAAATGAAACAATTCCTTTTATTTCTACATATAAAGCTCATTACAAAGATTGTCCGCACATAATATCAGCGATACATTGTACGCACGTTTGGTTGGGATTGTCAGTCAGGATTGCACGTCTCTGCAGACACGATATGATTAATGTATGATCCATTGTATGGATTTATGTATAAGCACTGCTGACATATTCACCACGTCGCTCGCCGTGGCGCCGCTCCCTGTCCTTCGGCGATAATGAAAACTTCTCATTTCTTGTACAAGCTGCCCCTGTGAAGGACAGGAATTAAACAAGGAGAGGCAGCTGCATGACTCGGGCCCGGTGCAGGGGAAAGAGCTGGGCGACGTGAGATGGGAAATGAATTCCCGGGCACAGGCGATCACATGGAGTCACCGAACAATGAAGTGCTTCTGATGCAGGACGCAGATTGTCAATTTCGGAACCTCCGGCTGAATGGGAACACGTGTGAATATTTCAGCGTCATTACCAGAAAATGTGCAGGGGGTGGTGGGGAATTCGCCGCCTTTTTTTTAGCACTTTCTTACAACTGATAGAGAACAGAGGCACGCTGTGTCCAGTTTGTAGATTCACTGGAAAGTCTGTTTTTTTGGAATTATTTTGGGTGTCTTTCATGGGCATGAACTCAAACTGCACTCATCCAATGACTGTGATGTCATTAAAAGAGAACTATGGGGTAACCTTTTTATCCCATAGTTCTCTTAAAGTGACATTAAACCCTCAGATTTTTTAACATAAACCAATACTGTAATGTGCGCCTTACTGTAATCCATGGCTGTTTCCCTTCTCTTTGCTGCTCTTCCTTTTAAATCCTCATGTCTTCTCATGCTTGGGGAGAACTTCCCTTTGCAGCTCAGGGCCTCTTCCTGTAGTGCTGGCTCAGGTTACAGGCCTATACAAACCTATACACAGACACCGTGTATCCATTCCTGAGACAAGGCAGTCTGCTGCAAAACAGAATTTCTCCCCAAGCATGAGAACAGATACAACTTTAAAAAGAAGGGCAGCAAAGAGAAGGGAAACTACCATGGATTACAGTAAGGCGCACATTACAGTATTGGTTTATGTTAAAAAATCTGAGGGTTTAATGTCACTTCAAAGGAGAATTATGAGGCGAGTGATTTTCACTCACCTCATAGTTCTAGCCGACCTGTGACAATGAGACCATCACAGGTCGGCTCAGTAGATCGGGAAGTGAGCGAACACATACCGGCGCCCGTGCAGAGAGTCGTGACTGTCACTCAGGTCTCCCTGCAGGGATTCCCCCTCCCCTATCCGATCCTCCAGTGCTGACTGGCGGAGCCAGCTGTCACTCACGGAGCTGGGTGGATCCAGACAGTAATGTCAGGATCCGTCCCGGCTGCGGCTGTCTCAGTATACCGCGAGCTGTAGCTCCCTATATACTGAGCTTTGGGTCACGGGAGTACGCTAGTTTGCGTCCTCCCGTGACCCTGGGGAGAACTATGGGGAAAAGCCCTGACCCCATACTTCTCCTTTAAGGGTCATGGGAGGACATATTCTAACGTCCTGCTTCGACCCAAAGCTCACTATATAGCGAGATCGCCGCAGCCGGGATGGATCCCGACAATGCTGTTGATATCCACCCAGCTGGCTATATAGGTCTGTTTCTCCAGTCAGCGCTGGAGGATCGGAGTGGGGAGGGGGGAATCCCTGCAGGGAGCGGTGACTGACTGTCACGGCTTTCTGCAGGGAGATGATCGGAAAGTGAGCGAGCGATGTTATGCGTTCGCTCACTTTCCGACCTATAGAGCCGACCTGTGACAATTTTATTGTCACAGGTCGGCTCTTAACTATGAGGATGTGTGAAAATCACTCACCTCATAGTTCTCCTTTAACTACTAATCTGCAGCAGTCTGTAGTCTGGGGACAGGTGCACTTTAAGTAATTACACCATAGACACAATGCAAGTAGTTACTAAGCAAACGCCGATTCTCTAAAAGTTGATATTCCTCTCCTCGCTTAGTTTGGCCATATGTCCCTCAGATACCAAGATCATGGGAGGCTGGGGGAGTCTACCTAATTACCACATACCCAGAAACTTGGGTCTTCTGTGATACGAAGGTGCTGATCTACTGGTGCCCACCCATGTTTGCATGCAATCATTACATAGCCTGATCTCTTGTACCGAACACCTACAATCCCCGATAAACATCCTCGATATTTACTGATTTACTTAGTCATAGTCCAACATTTTGCAAATATTTCCTTAAGGAACCAACACTGATATAATAAAAATATGAATGGATTAAATTTTTGCATTTAAGCCTGCAGAGCATTGCAACTGGGTGTTCCGAGATAGGTCATCAGGGGGCCCCATCACATTTTTACTATGGAACCCTTTGATCTGTAGTTAAGGCCCTGATTAAGGGTTCAGTGCACTGGCTCTTGCATTGTTTTTCTCCCAGGCCCAGGTTAATATGGAGGTACAGACTGTCATGGGACTCAGGGGGCATCCCGAGGTCAGGTGTCACCCGGAGCAAATACCGGGTGACACCCCGCTGTGACATCATCGTGCATGCACGGTCATCTTATTGATGCCTGTCGGCGGCCATCTTGGTGATGGATGCTGGCAGAGAGAGGAGGGGACATTCACCTGGCGGGATAAGGTATGCCGCCGGGTGCCCTCCTCTCTCCTGAAACTATCGGGCTCTTGGTCTATGACCGAGTGCACGACTTTTCAGAGGGGGTGACACCAAAATGACTATCAGTCATTTTGGTGTCACCCCTCCAATGGTGTCACCCGAGAGTGGGACACACACCCCGCACCCCCTTGTGACGCCACTGATGGGACTGGAGGAAGTACTGAATAGACCACAATTGCAGTGATGTCACCACCATGCTGCTGGAGCGATCTGGGGGTTCCTCTGCCAGATAGGACTTATAGTATTTTTACTGACTGATCCCTATAAATGGATGACATTGTTGTGTGGGTGGAGCTACCTACAGTAGGATGTACCCTGTTATGCAGATCAGGGGGGGCAGTTTGGGTTTTAGGGAATAGTGTATGCCACCATGCTTCATGTTACACCCTTAACATGGCCACAAAGTGGATCATAGAGTATTAGCCAAGCCAAGAAGCCAAGATACAGAAGTAGACAGCAGAGTCCTGGAAGCCAAGATACAGAAGTAGACAGCAGAGTCCTGGAAGCCAAGATACGGAAGTAGACAGCAGAGTACTGGAAGCCAAGATACAGAAGTAGACAGCAGAGTCCTGGAAGCCAAGATACAGAAGTAGACAGCAGAGTCCTGGAAGCCAAGATACGGAAGTAGACAGCAGAG
>NW_017307070.1:684725-695491 GCF_000935625.1 Nanorana parkeri | reverse complement strand
TGGATCCAGACAGTAATGTCAGGATCCGTCCCGGCTGCGGCTGTCTCAGTATACCGCGAGCTGTAGCTCCCTATATACTGAGCTTTGGGTCACGGGAGTACGCTAGTTTGCGTCCTCCCGTGACCCTGGGGAGAACTATGGGGAAAAGCCCTGACCCCATACTTCTCCTTTAAGGGTCATGGGAGGACATATTCTAACGTCCTGCTTCGACCCAAAGCTCACTATATAGCGAGATCGCCGCAGCCGGGATGGATCCCGACAATGCTGTTGATATCCACCCAGCTGGCTATATAGGTCTGTTTCTCCAGTCAGCGCTGGAGGATCGGAGTGGGGAGGGGGGAATCCCTGCAGGGAGCGGTGACTGACTGTCACGGCTTTCTGCAGGGAGATGATCGGAAAGTGAGCGAGCGATGTTATGCGTTCGCTCACTTTCCGACCTATAGAGCCGACCTGTGACAATTTTATTGTCACAGGTCGGCTCTTAACTATGAGGATGTGTGAAAATCACTCACCTCATAGTTCTCCTTTAACTACTAATCTGCAGCAGTCTGTAGTCTGGGGACAGGTGCACTTTAAGTAATTACACCATAGACACAATGCAAGTAGTTACTAAGCAAACGCCGATTCTCTAAAAGTTGATATTCCTCTCCTCGCTTAGTTTGGCCATATGTCCCTCAGATACCAAGATCATGGGAGGCTGGGGGAGTCTACCTAATTACCACATACCCAGAAACTTGGGTCTTCTGTGATACGAAGGTGCTGATCTACTGGTGCCCACCCATGTTTGCATGCAATCATTACATAGCCTGATCTCTTGTACCGAACACCTACAATCCCCGATAAACATCCTCGATATTTACTGATTTACTTAGTCATAGTCCAACATTTTGCAAATATTTCCTTAAGGAACCAACACTGATATAATAAAAATATGAATGGATTAAATTTTTGCATTTAAGCCTGCAGAGCATTGCAACTGGGTGTTCCGAGATAGGTCATCAGGGGGCCCCATCACATTTTTACTATGGAACCCTTTGATCTGTAGTTAAGGCCCTGATTAAGGGTTCAGTGCACTGGCTCTTGCATTGTTTTTCTCCCAGGCCCAGGTTAATATGGAGGTACAGACTGTCATGGGACTCAGGGGGCATCCCGAGGTCAGGTGTCACCCGGAGCAAATACCGGGTGACACCCCGCTGTGACATCATCGTGCATGCACGGTCATCTTATTGATGCCTGTCGGCGGCCATCTTGGTGATGGATGCTGGCAGAGAGAGGAGGGGACATTCACCTGGCGGGATAAGGTATGCCGCCGGGTGCCCTCCTCTCTCCTGAAACTATCGGGCTCTTGGTCTATGACCGAGTGCACGACTTTTCAGAGGGGGTGACACCAAAATGACTATCAGTCATTTTGGTGTCACCCCTCCAATGGTGTCACCCGAGAGTGGGACACACACCCCGCACCCCCTTGTGACGCCACTGATGGGACTGGAGGAAGTACTGAATAGACCACAATTGCAGTGATGTCACCACCATGCTGCTGGAGCGATCTGGGGGTTCCTCTGCCAGATAGGACTTATAGTATTTTTACTGACTGATCCCTATAAATGGATGACATTGTTGTGTGGGTGGAGCTACCTACAGTAGGATGTACCCTGTTATGCAGATCAGGGGGGGCAGTTTGGGTTTTAGGGAATAGTGTATGCCACCATGCTTCATGTTACACCCTTAACATGGCCACAAAGTGGATCATAGAGTATTAGCCAAGCCAAGAAGCCAAGATACAGAAGTAGACAGCAGAGTCCTGGAAGCCAAGATACGGAAGTAGACAGCAGAGTCCTGGAAGCCAAGATACAGAAGTAGACAGCAGAGTCCTGGAAGCCAAGATACGGAAGTAGACAGCAGAGATAGGGAAGTAGACAGCAGAGTTCTGGAAGCCAAGATATGGAAGTAGACAGCAGAGTACTGGAAGCCAAGATACAGAAGTAGACAGCAGAGTACTGGAAGCCAAGATATTGAAGTAGATAGCAGAGTACTGGAAGCCAAGTTACGGAAGTAGACAGCAGCGTACTGGAAGCCAAGATATGGAAGTAGACAGCAGAGTACTGGAAGCCAAGATATGGAAGTAGACAGCAGCGTACTGGAAGCCAAGATATAGAAGTAGACAGCAGAGTACTGTAAGCCAAGATATGGAAGAAGTCAGCAGAGTCCTGGAAGCCAAGATACAGAAGTAGACAGCAGCGTACTGGAAGCCAAGATATGGAAGTAGACAGCAGAGTACTGGAAGCCAAGATATGGAAGTAGACAGCAGAGTCCTGAAAGCCAAGATACAGAAGTAGACAGCAGAGTACTGGAAGCCGAGATACAGAAGTAGACAGCAGAGTCCTGGAAGCCAAGATACAGAAGTAGACAGCAGAGTCCTGGAAGCCAAGATACAGAAGTAGACAGCAGAGTACTGGAAGCCAAGATACAGAAGTAGACAGCAGAGTACTGGAAGCCAAGATACGGAAGTAAACAGCAGAGTCCTGGAAGCCAAGATACGGAAGTAGACAGCAGAGTCCTGGAAGCCAAGATACGGAAGTAGACAGCAGAGTCCTGGAAGTCAAGATACGGAAGTAGACAGCAGAGTCCTGGAAGTCAAGATACGGAAGTAGACAGCAGAGTCCTGGAAGCCAAGATACGGAAGTAGACAGCAGAGTCCTGGAAGTCAAGATACGGAAGTAGACAGCAGAGTCCTGGAAGTCAAGATACGGAAGTAGACAGCAGAGTCCTGGAAGCCGAGGTCCACTATCTCAGCAGCAAAGTGTCCCTAGAAATGACTTTGAAATGCTGGAGCCGCTGTCCCTCTGTAATGTATTCAGTCATAAACATTCTTCTACGAATGTTTCCAGTCTCTGCTCATTATTCTGCTCATTAATATGGTTAGGCTTGCATGTTTTTACTCCACGCAGTCACTTTGGCTGGAGATTGGGTCCCGGGGGGCCCCAAACCAGAGTTCCAGCTTCTCATTTCCTAGTCAAGATCGGGGAAGGATTAACGAGAACTGGTCTGAAAATAAGCGTAAATGTTAGGATCGCCAGCTGCATATAAATCAGGCCGGGGCTTATAGGATGTGACTGGGAATAATGAACGTGTGGAGTGCACCTCGCCAAATACCAGGGGGTTCAGGGTTATCGCCTCCTCTACAACCGCCGGGCTCACTGATTTCCCACCAGGTGTGGAGGAACTAGAAGTCTCAGCCTGCCCTGCCAGCTGTGATAACAGTTTTTTGGTGAAAAAAAATCATCGTTATGTCTGGTCATTGCTCTGCCGAATAAAGAAAATCATCAGAAGGTCCGACTGGCACAATCTCAGCCAATCTCTGCATGGCATTCAATAGGTGGGGGACACTCATTTCCTGATGTAACCCTCTCCCCCTGTCATGAAGTTGGGGATCTAAGCCCCAACTTGATGACCATTATTTTGCTGAAGCAAAATACAAAATAAACAATTTTTTACTTTTTTTGTCTTCTTTTTCACCCTTTTTTCCATCCTTTTGTTACATCTTAGTGCTGCTGATCTCCTGCTGTCTCTTTCCATCGTCAGCCGCTCTCTGAAATCGCGTCCTAATAGTGGCAGCAGTTCACCAACCTGTGCAATGTGTGTGTGTGTTGAATGGCCACTTGTATCTTCATTCGTGAGCCTGTTTGACGGCGTGACAACGCAGGAGCACAAGTGGGAGACGGGGACAGAGCGTTGTCACCCTATAACAGGAAGTGTCTGAACAGGGACAGAGCGTTGTCGACCTTTAACAAGAAGTGTCTGAAGAAGGACCTTCATGGCAGGATCACCAGGAATTATCTTACTGAAAGTTGAAAATTTAAAGAACTTGTGGAATGTAAACAACTTAGCCTTGCAGGGGGGCTACCCTGGCATTGCAAGGGTTAAGTGTTTGTTTCGTGTAGGGGGGCTAAAATTAAGCAGATATACTCACCTGATCCTCGGTCTTGCTGGGCTGCTAGAGTGGTCACCACCGCCACTTCTACCCTTGGCGCCGTCGGTCTAGGGCAGGGGTCAGCAACCTGCGGCTCCGGAGCCGCATGTGGCTCTTTCATCCCCCTGCTGCGGCTCCCTGTCCAGGGGAGATCGGCATCGCAGATGGTATGTGCAGAACGGATCTGCCCTTGAACAGCTGTTCGGTCCTGAAATGTCACTTCTATCCGACTTTGTGAGTGCGGTGGAATGTGAGAACGCACTCACAAAGTCGGATAGAAGTGACATTTCAGGACGGAACAGCTGTTCCAGGGCAGATCGGTTCTCCTGCACATACGATATGCGATGCCGATCTGAAATGGAACAGCTGACAAAGCGTTGGAATGCTTCACCTATTGGTGGCCACACATTCCACCGCCAAAAAATTGGGCGTGATTAGAATGTGTGACCACGTCACTGGTCACACATTGTAACGTAGTCAAGTCACAGACTTTGATAGAACACCGCCATTAGGGGCGCACGGCCGGTACCCACGTGAGGAGTCCGGGCAGCCTCAGCTGTACCAGGGGCGGCATGGCAGATGTGACAGGGGAGGGGGTGGAGGAGCCCAGGCCCCAGCAGGTAAGAGGAGTTGGGAGTAGTTACAGGCCCACCTGAGGCCCTTCGGAGTCCAACATAGAGTGTGTCAGATGGGCTGTGCAGAATCTATGGTGTGCTCTGCAGGGTCATTTTCAGATGGGCTCTGGGGGGTCTTATGCAAGTCCAGTGCGTTACTAAGCCCAGAGTCCAGTGCGTTACTAAGCCCAGAGTCCTGTGCGTTACTAAGCCCACATATACCTATATTAATGCAATACATCGCATAAAGGTAAAAACGATATATGCCGTGTTATCTTCATTTTAGATGTCAAAAGGGTTTTGTGGCTCCCGGTGTTTTCTTTTCTGTGGGAAACGGATCCAAATGGCTCTTTGAGTGTTCAAGGTTGCTGACCCCTGGTCTAGGGACTGCCGATGTCATCCCAACTAATGCAGGTCCATTGACTTGCGTTAGACATGAGTACACCGAGGGACATTCCATAGCTGGAATATAGAGGGGAGATAGGTGAGTGCTGAGCACTGCGGGACCGAGGATCAGGTGAGTACTGGGGTGCTAGGGTACAGGGGCGTCCCGGTGCGGAGACCGGGTGACAACCCGCCGTGACCTCATCGCACATGCACGGTGACGTCATCGCGCATGCGCGGCCATCTAATTGACGCCTGCCGGCGGCCATCTTGGTGATGGACGCCGGCAGGGAGAGGAGGGGACTTTCACCCAGCGGGATGCCACTGTGTCCCCCTCCTCTCTCCTGACTCTGTTTGGTCCATGACCGAGTGCCCGACTTTTTAGAGGGGGTGACACAAAAATGTCTGTTAGTCATTTTGGTGTCACCCCTCCATTGGTGTCACCCAGGTGCGGGCCACACCCCCTTGTGACGCCACTGCCGTTGTAGCCCATTTTTAAATGATGAAGAGCAACTTCTGACATCAAGATTGTAAAGATGATATGAGACTTTAGTGACTGCGTTTACAAACACTTTAATCCTATACCTCTCTCTCTCGCTACACATGTCCGCCGTGCTTCCCGTTTACTACTTCTGCAAAGCGGCCGCGTTTCATCACAGCAGTCGTTCAGCAAAGGTGCTAATTGCATTTGTCTGTCTAGAGCAGGGGTGCCCATTAGGTAGATGGTGATCTAGCAGTAGCTCTCAGAGCTGATGCTGGTAGATCAGGAAGGGGGGGAATGGCGGCCCCTTTATTCCATGTTGGTATATTTATTTAGCTGTGCACACATGATTACCTATTAGCCCGAGTCTGCTGAGCCGAGCTCCCTGACACCTCTCTGGTGGATACTGGGGGTTGTAGTGCTATGTATTACATCAAAGAATATTAGTTTACACAGCCTGTTGCACTACACTGTTTGCAAAATACAGCAAGGTGAGTCGGGAGAGAGAGCAAGGAGAGACAGCCAGGAGAGAAAACAAGGAATGAAAGCCAGGAGAGACAGCCAGGAGAGAGAGCCAGGAGGATGAGCAAGGAGAGACAGCTAGGAGAGAGAGCCAGGAGGATGAGCAAGGAGAGACAGCTAGGAGAGAGAGCCAGGAGGATGAGCAAGGAGAGACAGCCAGGAGAGAGCGAGGGCGGGTTTTTGTTCGCTGGTAGATCTCATGTAGCTCATCATTTGAAAAGTAGATCTTAACACAAAAAATTGTGGGCACCCGCTGGTCTAGAGGAAGAATCTACAAAGCTGCCTCGTGAAGATACGGAACAATAACTGTAAAGAGGTGAGACAAGTCACATGACAAATCATGTTGCATTTGTATCTATTGGCTGGAAATCCGCATTGTTCTCCCTCCGGGTCTTCTCTGCTCACTGCAGAGAGCAGACCGGCTGAATTCTGCTAATACCAGCCCACTGAAAATAATGAAGGACAATGTGAATTATTAACCAGTAACTCTCATAGGGGGCATTTCATGGCGGGCGGAGGGACTCAGAGGTGGCTGACGGGAAGAATTTGAAACTTAACCCTTTTGTGTTCTGCGTGAGAATCCGCTCGCCATTTCTCACGCCAGGAGAAGGGATTAGAGAGGTTGGAAGGCTTCCTATCTCCGTTTTAGCTGCTCTTCTTGGTCCGTCGGGCCCAATGCTTGGAAAGGGCACCGTGCTGCTTGCTTGGCTAAAGACGTATTAATTAGAGCTTAATCTCCAGCAGATAGGATTGTGAGAGGTGTCACTCAGGCTGGCGGGAGGTTGGGGGGGGGGCTGCTGGCAGGGAGGCAGCGGGTAGAAAGACGAGTCAATACCTCTTAGTGGGATCATACATTTCCTTGGAAACATCCTGCACTGGGCAAACATTTGAATAATTTACCTTTTATCCTGCGCAGCGCTCCGTCTGTGCCACAAACAGGTTCCGACCGCTGGGCGGCTGCTGCAGAAAATTAATAGACGGCTTCAAACAAAAGCCAGAAATTTTGAGGGCTCTGGGGAGTTTTTGTGTGTGCTTGTCAAAAACATATAATTTTTTAGGAAATTTGGAAATCATTGTATCGATTCACTGCACCTGTCACACGCCGAGCAATATAAACTGAGCAGATGATGTCAGGTAGGCAGCCAAAATGATATTGCAATTCTTGACTTTTCGGGCCCATTCATATCCAGCAATGCGTCTTTGGGCCTGCTGACTCGCATTAGGCCTTGTTCACACCAAATGCGTACCAGGAGCGGAGCAGTTACAGACCGGATCAAAACTTCGTCCAATATATTCCAAAGGGTATTTTGGGCTCAGTTCCAGAGCATGTAAAAAAAACTGCAGCAAGCCCTATTATATATATCTGGAACGCTCTGGAATGCATGCAAATGCATAAAAAATGCATGCAAACGCCCTGGAACGCACTGAAAGCCCATTTTAAACTAAACCCCCGCCCAAAATGGCCCGGAACGCATCAAAACGCGGCACAACCCACTGCACTGTGCAGAAACTCATGCAGATCTGGTCTGCATTTGGTGTGAACAAGCCCTTAAAGGAGAACTATGGGGTCAGGGCTTTCCCCCATAGTTCTCCTCAGGGTCACGGGAGGACACAAACTAGCGTCCTCCCGTCACCCTAAGCTCAGTATATAGGGAGCTACAGCTCGCGGTATACTAAGACGCCGCAGCTGAAGCTGATCGCGACAATTATGTCTGGATCTGCCCAGCTGCGAAGAAAGTGTTCAGCCCCCAAAACGGGTCGGATATTTTGAGTATACATGTTTCCAAATAAATAAAATACATTTTAAGATTTTTTTAAGGGCCAGACGCAATTTAAGAGTTTTTTTTAAGGTCGCTCAAAACCTTTTAACATTAAACATTACGCCCTGAAGGGACCAGCAGGGCCGGAGATTTAGTCTCTCTGCTGCCCCAAGGCCAGGTTCCTCAATGTGCCCCGCTCGCCGCCAAACCCTCCCCCAGTGGAAAATGGCAACCAGATGGCAGGGGGACAGTGATCTCTGCGGCATCGCAGAGATCACTTGCACAAAACAAATGGCGGCTTCCCTGCTGCACATTTAGCCTTGCTCGCTTAAAGCAGAGCTAAATGTAGAAAAAAACTACCCACCGGGTGCCCGGAACTGCATGTCCTGGGCGTCGGGAGATAGGAATTCCACACCTCTGCTGCCCCTCTACTCCCTGCTGCCCCGAGGCTGGGCCTCGGTGGCCTTGTGGGAAATCCAGCCCTATGGACCAGCAGACCTGGCCGCCCCCCCCCCCCCCCACGACTTGAGCAGCCACAAGGAACCCCTTTCTAGAAGGTTTAGCACTACCTCACACATTTGGTAGATCAGGACAAGAAAAGACCATAGGAAGATCAGGAGGAGTGAGGAAGTTCCAACTTCAGATGGAGTTAGCAACATTGGAGGATAATTTCCACACTTCCACCCAACTTCTACTTTAGATGGGACGGTATTTATTGCTTTAGTTGGTTAGATGTAAGCTTTTGTATATGTCACTCCAGCCAAGCTGGTCTTTGAAAGACAGTATATGTAGTTAATGAGCAATTCAAATTTTGGAGCCATCTCCGGTATGGCATCCCTTTATCAACACGTCTAGTAATGGTTCATTGTATGTGAGAAATGTCCCCTAGGTGGCGTCAAGCGGCTGGGGGCCAAGTGTGCAGATACCAGTTCAAAGACCCTAATCATAATTTCTGGTGGTGTTTTGTTTAAATATGTTGTTGAATTAAATAAATGCCTTCAGTGGTCCCTAACATCTATCTTCGGTGTACCTTGATAGTCATAAAGGTGGTGGTGGTGGGGGGTCAGAATTTGGTTGGCCTAGGTGACCCTTTTCTACATACAGCGTAGAAGGGTGTGGCAGTGCCACAATGCGATTTGGCAACACAGTCCCCAAGAACACTCAGTTATAGGAGTTGAGAGATTCCAGGATTTCCAGAGAAGAATCTGGCTTTTCAGTTCCTTACAGGTTTTCTGGACTATAGTGGCATGGAATGTCTATTCCTTGAGCCAGGTGTTGCCAATGACCAGTATAGGTGGATCAGGTGGCTGAGAGCAGCCTTATTAGGAGTCGGTGGGACCTGTTGGACACACTGCTGGGAGAGCAGTGTGAGTGCCCATGAGGGGTGAGGTCAGGAAGGTCGGTGACCCAAGGAACCTGTTGGACACACTGCTGGGAGAGCAGTGTGAGTATCACATAGAGATGTGCTGAGAGGCTTGGAGCTGAGGAAAGCTATTGAGCAATAAACATGTGCGATTCGTTTCGTTCCGAATCGAAATTCTGACGAATTTTCGGAAATTCGGACAGTCGGATGTATCCGAATTCCGAATTACAGACATAACGAATGCAAACGAATCCGAATTTCCATTTCCGGTAAGTTCCAACGTTCGTTTCATTTTCGGTTCTTATTCGTTTATTATTCGTTTCGTTCGTTGGAGCAAAGTGACATTAGAGAAGGAGAAAAATATTTTTCCCCCCTCAAATGTCACTTTGCTGCAAACGAACGAAACGAATAAGATACGCTTAAGAACCGAAAACGAAACGAACGTTCGAACTACCGCTACCGAATCCGAATTCCGAATCCGAATTGACTTTCACACCCGAATCCCGAAAAACGAAATAACACAAATCCGAATTTAAAACGAAACGAAACAAATTTTTTGGCAGTGCACATGTCTATTGAGCAATACTGAGGACTGTATATGCTGAAGAAAGCGGATTATTAGGAGAAGTGCATTAAATGTTGGCCTTTGTGTGACCAAAAGACTGTCCTTTATGTGCTGCTGCAAGGTGTCTTGTGTAACAGGGGAAGTCTACCCTATTGATGGAAAGAGACTTTTTGTGTTTGCCCTTAAAAATAATGGGTTTTACTTGCATTTCCTCACTACAGTCGAGTGTCCTCCTTACAACATCCTTGTGTTTTCCGTTTTCTCTCTTCTTCTGTGGTCATTTAGGTTAGGTTATGTACAGTATATGCGGGCACCATCTGCTACAGAGCTTGCACTCGGCATGCCAGACCGCATTTAGCTGCATTGAAGGGAGGCATAGAGGAGAACAAGAGCTACAGCATCAGCGCTGATTGCTGCAGCAGCCCATGTATTCTTGGTGTATGGAACCATTCATCTCCGTACATTCTTCTTTCTGTCCTTGGAGGACTCGGCTGGTGTTAGGAATACCATACACTTCATACTACATGCAGCTGTCCAGCATCACAAATCATTTCCTGGATTGGCACTGGCGCCATCTTTTTTTTCTCTCTCTGTATTGCTCTTCATTCATGGCACATTCTCAGAGTTCCACCCAGTGATGAAGATGTACTAACATGTCGTTGGCTCTACAGACAAGTAAATATTTTGTTACTGTCGGGTTAGTTAATTTGCCCCGGGGCTGTTTTCCATGTTTTAATTATCAAAGTGGCCCCCACGCTGGTTACTGTGCTACCAGAGCAGCACAATATGAGCCCGAGGACCCCCCAGAACGAGCCTGGTGGGTGATCCTCTCCTAATCCCACTATTTATCCAATTAATTCAGGACAAATTCTACAGCTAGATAATTATATTACAAATTAATCATTTATGAGATTGTCTCAGCCGTGAATTCCAGTACAAGAGACTGGGAATTGCTACAGCGCTTTTTATATTCTGTCCTCATATTCTGGAGAAGACATTTTTTAAATATATTTCTCCATATTTTATAAGTTGTCTGTCTCAAAGGCTAAAAAAAAATCATAATTAATATAAGAATAATAGTAGTAATAATAATAATAATATATCAAT
>NW_017307070.1:682194-684549 GCF_000935625.1 Nanorana parkeri | reverse complement strand
ATATATAATAAATATAATAATATAGATCATTTTTAAAATAATATTATCCATTGGATCTGGTAGCTAAATGACTTAAAGGAGAACTATGAGCGGAGTGATTTACACTCAGCCTCATAGTTCGAGTGTGACAATGAAACTGTCACACGTCGGCTCAATAGATCGGGAAATGAGCGAACACATACCGGCGCTCGCTCACTTCTCGATCATGCCCCTGCAGAGAGAGGTGACTGTCACTCACGGCTCCCTGCAGGGATTCCCCCCTCCCCTGTCCGATCCTCCAGCGCTGAGTGGCGGAATGGATGGGGCGGGTACACCTGGCTCTGCCTCTAGATAGGCAGAGCCAGCTGTCAATCACGCAGCTGGGTGGATCTTGACAGTAATGTCGGGTAACGTCCCGGCTGCAGTGGTCTCAGTATACGGCGAGCTGTAGCTCCCTATATACTGAGCTTTGGGTGATGGGAGGACGCTAGTATATGTCCTCCTGTGACTCTTAGGAGAACTATGGGGAAAAACACTTACCCCATAGTTCTCTTTTAAATGACTCAATCCCCCCAAACATGTATGCTGCACTAACTGCTTGTTACAAAATATTATCTGTTTGGTTGATATATGGTTTGTTTGTGTATTGTATTGGTAAAAACTGGAAATATATAAAACTGGATGACTGAACATAGCAAAAGCTTTGCCTGGTCCACTGTAGTACTTGGCACATAGACTCTTGGATCAGTGACCAGATCTTGGTGAGATATCCAATTGCCTGGTTCTGTTCATCTTGGGTCATAGTTACACTATACGATTTGGGATTCCTGCTGCAGGAATCTCCCATTTAGAAGCGGCCGCTGTCACCTGTTCAAGTTAATGACAGGGTGACAGCGGCCACATCTGTAAGCAGCAGTCCGCAAGTAATCTTATGTGATACAATTACATGCAGTTTGGAATAGATCGCTGTCCCTGGATGCGTCTATTATTAACTTGAATCGGTGACATTAAATTGGAGATTTGGGATTCCTGCCACAGGTATCCCAAATTTCATGGGATGATTGCAAATTCATTTTGAGGCCTCATTCACACTATGCAATTTGGAATCCCTGTGGCAGGAATTCCAACTCTCCCGTTTAGATGCGGCCGCTGTCACCTGTTGAAGTTAATGATAGACGCATTCATAAGCAATTGAAACCTCTCACTTAAATTGATCACAGATGACGGGTTGTAGAGAATGTCAGTCTCGGGTCTTGTCCATCTCAGCAGAGTTGGCCCAACCTGCAGACATATCAGAAGATAGACTGTTGAGTTTCGATGGTCATGATGGCAGAGCTCCCATCAAGGAGCCCACAACCAGGCAAGGCGTCAATTGTCCATTCATGCTACAGAGATCAGGGACTCATCATCCTCTCCGTGACTTCCAAATTCAAACCGCAGCAGCAGCTCTCCTCCAGAAGGTTAAAGGAGAACTATGAGGTCAGGGCTTTTCCCCATAGTTCTCCTAAGGGTAACGGGAGGACACAAACTAGCGTCCTCCCGTCACCCTAAGCTCAGTATATAGGGAGCTGCAGCTCGCGGTATACTGAGACGCCGGTACGGATCCCGACAATTATGTCTGGATCCGCCCAGCTGCGTGAGTGACAGCTGGCTCTGCCTATCTAGAGGCAGAGCCAGCTGGACCCGCCCCCTCCTTGTCCGTTCCGCCAGTCAGCGCTGGAGGATCGGAGCGGGGAGGGGGGAATCCAGTCCCTCCCCTGTCACGGCTCTCTGCCGGCACAGGATCGAGAAGTGATCGAGCGCCGGTATGTGTTCGCTCACCTCCCGATCTGCTGAGCCGACCTGTGACAGTCTCATTGTCACAGGTCGGCTCAGATTATGAGGCTTAGTGAAAATCACTCGCCTCATGATTCTCCTTTAATGCGATGCCAAGCTATTGGCCATTACTGCTAATTTTATGGCCACCACATCTGAGGACTGGCAAGCAGCAATATGTGACATCTTCCTTTTTGGGTATAGATATGCTTTAATTGCCCCCCCCCCCCCCTCATTGCTTCCAATGCATTTTGCCCGGAATGGCGGAATTTTCTGGGAAATGAAGACTCTGCGTGTCCCCGGTCTGTTATACACGGTATGTAATCAGTTTAGCAGTAATAAATGTCAGATGAAGACAGAGCTGCGGAGGAGCTCTGTGCGAGTTGGCCCCGTTGTCGCCCCCGGGGTGTCGTGCTGTATAATGGATTATTATTTGTACATTCTGCGGACCGGTATCTATCATTCCTCCGTCGTTGTAATAAGACGCATTGTACTGATCTCCGCTATACTCCGGAACCGTGAAGGTTCCTCGGCTCTCGTGGATGTGAATACTGATGTATT
>NW_017307070.1:662575-681635 GCF_000935625.1 Nanorana parkeri | reverse complement strand
CTCTGTTGCTGAGTGTTTGTATTCTGCTCCAAGCTCACGCTGTGATGAAATTAGGCGTCCTGTCCTGTTCCTAACAAGACTCTCCAAACCTCCCGCGGGATAGTCGTGGCTGCGACCATTTCTAGAATAATAATAAGGGGAGAAATGGTTAATAATGGCCAATGGCCTCCAGGAAACCGCTTTGTAGCCGCTCTGTGCATTGAGTTTACATATTTAGAGCAGCAAAAGGAAGGCAAGTATGAGCATCTGTGAACTCCAGGTAGGAAGACTTTGAAATATATCCTCAATAACCACAAGGGATGTAAATCAACTTTCGTTGCACCAAATTGTCTTTGTGAGCAGAGCTGTGGGAGGGGCCCATCAAGCTCCACCTGCTTCAGGCAACTACAGGAGAGGGCGGAGACAAGACCAGTCACCCTGCACAAGCAGAGAGAGCAGCAGTGAGCGGTCTTTATTACAGGAGGGGGCGGAGCCAAGACCAGTCACCCTGCACAAGGAGAGAGAGCAGCAGTGAGCGGTCTTTATTACAGGAGGGGGCGGAGCCAAGACCAGTCACCCTGCACAAGGAGAGAGAGCAGCAGTGAGCGGTCTTTATTACAGGAAGCTGCAAGTGTCACACTGGATTGCTGCGCAGATCTGGAAGAAATACACAAAGCTCACCAAGAAGAATGCACATGACTGCTGACCCCGGAGTTCAGCTTTAAACCCTTCCAAACCAGTGCTTACCTAGGTCACGTGACCCTCACTGGTATCTCTCCTGGAAGTTAAGACTGGTGATCCACCGTTAGGCCTCATTTACACGGAAATCGGGCCCACGCGTATAGCTCTGTGTTGCGTGCACGGCCGTACCGTATCGTTTGATTACTACGCAGCCCCTGTCTATACGCCTCCCTACGCTCACCCGCCCTGCACGTCCGTGCGGGTGTGCATACGTGTACGCTGACGGGATGGATCATGTCTGTGTCAAAACCAGGACACCCGCACCCGTACGGACCTGCACCTGAGGTGAGCGTAGGGCGGCGTATGGACAGGGGCTGAGTACTAATCACACGCAGCACCTGTCCTTACTGGGAGCTGCCCGATACGGCCGTGCACGGAGCTGTACGTGCCGCCCGATTCTCGTGCGAATGAGGCCTTATACTCCATCCACACTGCTGACCAGCCTTGCTGCGGCCTCTCTTTTTGTGATGTCATCATGCCGCTGGAATCCTTAGGACCCTGCCAATGGTCAGCCAATAGGAGCACATCTCCCGGCAGTGATGTCACCATGCGAAGAAGAACCCTTCCACTCTGCCGTGGTAATACATAGAAGACTTGAGACGTGCCGTGTCATGTGACCATCGATTGGGGGTAGTAGTTTTTTCTTTTAAATCCGATTGGACGATGGGATCGCTTTAAAGGGAACCTGTCGTTTTGTCTTTCACGGACGAAGCGCAGATTTCCTGACGGCGGGATTCTGACTTTGCAGCAGAGATATTTTTGGGCAGCGCCAGGCGACCGCTCTGTTTACCCTCTTCTGATATTGATTTTCCCTGCAGCTTTTCAGAAAGCGGGGGATGGTAATGATGTGTGATGGCGATGGATGATAATTCGAGGTAAAATTACAGGCGCAATTAACTGGATTTCTGTATCGGAGCCGCCAGCAGGGGATTGTTTTGGTAAATTGTTCTTTCAATAATAAGGAGAATATTGTCTGTGTGCGTGACCTGCACGCCGCATTCTCCTCCCTACAAAGTCCTAGTATATGTGGTGCCCAGGTGACCCCACGGATTGGCGCCGTGCAAAACACTAATAGTAAATAAAAGTAAATCACCGGCACACACTTGAAGGGTTTTTAAAGTATTTATATGTTTATTCAATACCCAATGTGCTAAGCAGCGTATGACAGTATGTGACATTGGGTATTGAATAAGCATTCTCTTCCCTGACTGTTCTGTGCTCTTTATACAATATCCCAATTTTATGTGGCTTTCACGTTGTTGGGAGAACTACAAGTGCCAGCATTCCTTTGCCCGCTTGCATTGGGCAATTTACTCGCAAGCTTATAAAAGTGGAAAACGTTTGTTTTTGAGGATTTGGATAGTGTGGGGAAGGGTCGTATTCGCTGTCAGGTTTTTATTGCTTGGGTGAGAGAATGTGCTAGGCCAGGGGTGGGCCACCTCGGCACTCCAGCTGTTGTGGAACTACAAGTCCCACGATTCATTGCAAGACTCTTGACGGCCACATGCATGACTCCCAGAGGCAGATGCATGATGGGACCTGTAGTTTTAGCACTGCTGAAGGTTGCCTACACCTGTATTAAGCCATGAGGGCTCCAATCTGAGGATCAATGTCCATATTTAAAGGAGATGCAAAGTAGTCACCGCTCCAAGCTCCCCCCCCCGGGATGGACTACATTCTCAATATAAGTCAGTAAACTAAGCATGAGATTGTAGTCCATCCCGGGGGAGAGCTTGGAGCGGTGACTACTTTATAACACACACGGGAACCATGGGGAACAGACGTAGCCCCCCTCCAGAAGATGCAACAGGTAACAAGAAAAATATCAACAGAGTGAGGGGAAATCATTCATCACCACAACCGGTGTCTTCATTGGAAGATTTTGGATCTCTTATCACTTTCTGGTCACCAGGACATATAGAGACAGGGGAGGGGCTGGAATCCTCCCAGCGGAGACACAAAGTCCTGTTCCGAACTGAAAGCAACTGAGATAAAGTTCTCGGCTGATGAAATGGGATCTTCCTAAACACAGCTGAAGGACGGAGGTCAGATAGAAGACTGTAGGGAAGGACGAAGGTCAGATATTAGACTGAAGAGGAGGACAGAGGTCAGATAGAAGACTGAAGGGGAGGACGGAGGTCAGATAGAAGACTGAAGGGAAGGACGGAGGTCAGATAGAAGACTGTAGGGAAGGACGAAGGTCAGAGAGAAGACTGAAGGGAAGGACGGAGGTCAGATAGGAGACTGAAGGGAAGGACGGAGGTCAGATAGAAGACTGTAGGGAAGGACGAAGGTCAGAGAGAAGACTGAAGGGAAGGACGGAGGTCAGATAGGAGACTGAAGGGAAGGACGGAGGTCAGATAGAAGACTGTAGGGAAGGACGAAGGTCAGAGAGAAGACTGAAGGGAAGGACGGAGGTCAGATAGGAGACTGAAGGGAAGGACGGAGGTCAGATAGAAGACTGTAGGGAAGGACGAAGGTCAGAGAGAAGACTGAAGGGAAGGACGGAGGTCAGATAGGAGACTGAAGGGAAGGACGGAGGTCAGATAGAAGACTGTAGGGAAGGACGAAGGTCAGAGAGAAGACTGAAGGGAAGGACGGAGGTCAGATAGGAGACTGAAGGGAAGGACGGAGGTCAGATAGAAGACTGTAGGGAAGGACGAAGGTCAGAGAGAAGACTGAAGGGAAGGACGGAGGTCAGATAGGAGACTGAAGGGAAGGACGGAGGTCAGATAGAAGACTGTAGGGAAGGACGAAGGTCAGAGAGAAGACTGAAGGGAAGGACGGAGGTCAGATAGGAGACTGAAGGGAAGGACGGAGGTCAGATAGAAGACTGTAGGGAAGGACGAAGGTCAGAGAGAAGACTGAAGGGAAGGACGGAGGTCAGATAGGAGACTGAAGGGAAGGACGGAGGTCAGATAGAAGACTGTAGGGAAGGACGAAGGTCAGAGAGAAGACTGAAGGGAAGGACGGAGGTCAGATAGGAGACTGAAGGGAAGGACGGAGGTCAGATAGAAGACTGTAGGGAAGGACGAAGGTCAGAGAGAAGACTGAAGGGAAGGACGGAGGTCAGATAGGAGACTGAAGGGAAGGACGGAGGTCAGATAGAAGACTGTAGGGAAGGACGAAGGTCAGAGAGAAGACTGAAGGGAAGGACGGAGGTCAGATAGGAGACTGAAGGGAAGGACGGAGGTCAGATAGAAGACTGTAGGGAAGGACGAAGGTCAGAGAGAAGACTGAAGGGAAGGACGGAGGTCAGATAGGAGACTGAAGGGAAGGACGGAGGTCAGATAGAAGACTGTAGGGAAGGACGAAGGTCAGAGAGAAGACTGAAGGGAAGGACGGAGGTCAGATAGGAGACTGAAGGGAAGGACGGAGGTCAGATAGAAGACTGTAGGGAAGGACGAAGGTCAGAGAGAAGACTGAAGGGAAGGACGGAGGTCAGATAGGAGACTGAAGGGAAGGACGGAGGTCAGATAGAAGACTGTAGGGAAGGACGAAGGTCAGAGAGAAGACTGAAGGGAAGGACGGAGGTCAGATAGGAGACTGAAGGGAAGGACGGAGGTCAGATAGAAGACTGTAGGGAAGGACGAAGGTCAGAGAGAAGACTGAAGGGAAGGACGGAGGTCAGATAGGAGACTGAAGGGAAGGACGGAGGTCAGATAGAAGACTGTAGGGAAGGACGAAGGTCAGAGAGAAGACTGAAGGGAAGGACGGAGGTCAGATAGGAGACTGAAGGGAAGGACGGAGGTCAGATAGAAGACTGTAGGGAAGGACGAAGGTCAGAGAGAAGACTGAAGGGAAGGACGGAGGTCAGATAGGAGACTGAAGGGAAGGACGGAGGTCAGATAGAAGACTGTAGGGAAGGACGAAGGTCAGAGAGAAGACTGAAGGGAAGGACGGAGGTCAGATAGGAGACTGAAGGGAAGGACGGAGGTCAGATAGAAGACTGTAGGGAAGGACGAAGGTCAGATATTAGACTGAAGAGGAGGACAGAGGTCAGATAGAAGACTGAAGAGGAGGACAGAGGTCAGATATTAGACTGAAGGACGGGATTCAGCTTTCAGCACAGTGCCGGTTATCCGATGTTTGGGGGTGTTGCGCTCTTCGTGTTCCGTTCACTAATAATTTACACTTTTTGGGGTCACTCGTCTTCTCAGCAACAAAGTAACATCATAAATTGAGACTTCGCTGCGGTGAAAATACTTTTGAAGCGTCTCCTGAGACTCGGACGCAGACTGATGGGCGATCGATAACGCGGAGAGGAAATGTCACCCTGACATCTTGTTCTTGTAACATTAATAACGCTCGCCGGCGCGGTATTTAGGAGCGCAGAACAAACAGCTCGCGCGTTCCTTTAAAGGGCCAGCGCTTTGTCCGCCTGGAATGGCCCGGTGACAGATTTGGGGAAGTGATTAGTTTTCTGTTTCCTCTTTTATATTTCGGAGTTATTTCTCCGCAATCGATTCTTTTATGAGGACACCTGTGCGGCGTCCCCGGGTGGGCAGCTGCGTCCTGGCGGATGTTATTAAGAAGCGGTTATGACATGGTACATTGAGCGCGGCGTTATTATTGCGTACAATGGCCGCCCCGCCAGCCTCAGCCTTTGTGCTGCCTCCCTTCACTCACCTTTTTGCCATCATCCTTCGCTCGAGCGATACGCATCAAATAACAACCCCCTCGTATCAAAGACGCCACCAGGGCCGTTATCTGATGGAGCAGGCGGCGCGGGGACAGCAAAACGGATTTCTTATTGTTCCCGACGAGAGTCCATTTGTTGTCTCAACAGGAAGAGATAAGCGAGCGGAGAGATCGATAGACGAGGAAACATTCAACGTTTTCTATAGCAGAGCCGCTAATGCTGCCGAGACACACGTATATCATAGAGTATCGGGAACATGTACCGGCGTGTGTACGCGTTTCAGATTATCAGAACTGAATGTAGTACAAAGTTCTGGTCCTGAGGGAAGACAATCTGCTACGCACAGCTGGTTTCCTGTCAAAGCCGCATCTCAGCTTAAAGAGGAACTCCAGGAATCTAAAAAATTAACAGTTGCAGTGGTGCTATCCCTGCCAACACCCTCCCCCCACACCCTCCTCCCACACTGCAAGGGTTGAGTGCGCTTTTTGGTCTAAGGGCTCAAGAACTGAAATTCAAAGAATAAAAGGGGCGGGCCAGGGACAATCAGGCCGGGGATGTAAGGGCTAGATGATACTGTATGCCCTTCAGCCAGGAAATGAGGCGGGCTCTATCTGACTTGCTTCATCTTCTTATGCACAGTTTGAGAAGCTCCCAGTGTGCAGTGACATCAGAGGAAGAGGAGAGGAGCCGGTACAACTGTGCAAGACTGAAGGGGAGGACGGAGGTCAGAGAGAAGACTGAAGGGGAGGACGGAGGTCAGATAGAAGACTGAAGGGGAGGACGAAGGTCAGATAGAACACTGAAGGGAAGGACGGAGGTCAGATAGAAGACTGAAGGGGAGGTGGTGCTGGAACCTGCAAGTCCAGTGCTCACCTGCGGGTGTCTCCCAGCTGTCAGCGATTATTCACCCTTCCTGGTGCTACCTGGGAGGGTATTTAATCCCTCCCTGCAGTCTGGCCTTTGGCTCAGTATTGTCGCCGTTTCCTGGGTCCTGGTGCCCCCAAGTACCCTGACTTTTGCCCCGTGGCTCCCCTTGAGTTGCCTTGCTCCCCTGATTTCTCTTGCCCTGTTCTCTGTGTTTGTATTTGCATTCACTTAGCTGTTATTAGTTGTTTGTGTTTATATGATTTTTGCTGTGTATAATAAACTGTATATAAGCTCATTGTCTGGTGTGGTCACGCATTTGGTCCTCCCGTGGGGGTACCTGCATGCGGTGTGAGGAAACCCGCGCACGGTACCCTGACACCTGCTCCCCAGGTTATGACCAGCCCTGTTATCTTCTGTGGGTGATTTGCCGGTGTTTATGTGGTTTGATAAACCTATTAAAAGAGAACTATGAGGTCAGTGTTTTTCCCCATAGTTCTCCTTAGGGTCACGGGAAGACATATACTAGCGTCCTCCCGTCACCCTAAGCTCAGTATATATCGTGGGCTGCAGCTCGCGGTATACTGAGACGCCGCAGCCGGGACGGAGCCCGACATTACTGTCTGGATCCGCCCAGCTGCGCGAGTGACAGCTGGCTCTGCCTATCTAGAGGCAGAGCCAGCTGTACCTGCCCCCCTCCCCCGGCCAGTCAGCACTGGAGGATCAGAGCGGGGAGAGGGGAATCCCTGCAGGGAGCCGTGAGTGACAGTCACGGTTCTCTGCACAGATAGATCGAGAAGTGAGCGAGCGACGGTATGTGTTCCTAATCTACTGAGCCGACCTGTAACAGTTTCATTGTCACAAGTCGGCTCAGATTATGAGGCTGAGTGAAACTCACTCCTCATAGTTCTCCTTTAAACTATCGTTCACAAGAATTGTTGTGGTATCTGCATATTCGGTGCATCTGTATAGAGACCTGCACGTGGCGCTGGGACACCTGTGCTCGGTATCGTGACATGTTCTCGGAGTGATGGTGGAATATTCCACTTCTCTGCCACGATGACGGATCTCAGCAGAACAGAAGCGCGTCAGGGCGTTCTAAGATCTCTGCAGTGTATAAATCTGAACTGTGGAGGATCTTTACAACAACTCTGAATAAAACCAGAAAGAGATTCATTATTAGGCAGCTGGAGCGATTGTAATGATACATTTTGTTTAATATCGGATAGGAAGCAGATTGTGAAAAATCAAATCAATAGGAAGAAATTAACAGTGCACGAAAAGCTATCCCTGTCCCCCAGATCAACAGTGACATCTAGTGGTGGGATGTGTGAAGAGCGGTTCAGGGTGCACTCCGATAAATTGTAGTTCCACTTATGCAGTCACATATGAGAAAACCCTTTTTTATATGTTTGTGCGTTTCCCATCCACACAGCATAACACGTCATTTGTAAAAATCTCTTTCTTACCTTTTAGCTATTTCATTGGTGGAGGCCTTTGTGCAGATTCCAGACTACACTAAGCAGTTGAAAAATGAAACTAGATGGACAGACTGAGCTCCCGGGATGGACTAGGGTTGCCACCTGTCCGGGATTCACCCGGACAGTTCGGGCTTTGAATGCTGTGTCCGGGTTTCCTGGCAGCTGAGACCCAGACACATGATGTCAGGCAGACAGGGGCAACCAAAATTGGTGTCGCTATTTACATATGAATAAGCCGCGGCTCATTCTCCCCCAAACATTTCTGTGCGTTGCTAGAGTGTTCGGGTTTCACTGAAAAAAAAGGTGGCAACCCTTCAGACATAGCCCCCCTCCAGAAGGAAGGACAGTGTCAGAGATGATTGGAGGATCTACAGCCGAGTGATACACAAATAAGATACATTGTTGTTACTAGTGAAGTTTCTTGAATGTATTTTTAGGATTTAATTCCGAAGTTTAGTGTCACTTTAAAAAAAATCTCCCTATAAGCTCCAGTTACTTGTCTTAAAACTCATTCCCATCAAAGGCCAGGTCCCGGGTCTTCTCCTGGTCTGTAGCGTGGACGGGTCTGCTCTTTGGTATGTACGTTTCCTCCCCGTGAGGTGGACATGGCCCATTAGCTGTTCTTAGAGGGTTATAGGTCCTAAATATTTTAGGCCACGATTCGAGTGCAGGACACGGGACCAGTCAGCTGAAGAGTGTGTGTGAAGCAGAGAGAAGGGAGAACAGCTTCCAATGACCACTCGCCATTGCTGGATGACAGACATCGGATTCAGGTAGATTTTTCTGGAAGGGAACCAAAACCAATTTTATTTGTGTTCTTTGACAGGAATAGCCAATCAGGGAATCAGGTGGCTGCATCTTAACACATGACATATACAGATGTGGTCAGGAGGCTCACATGTTGTCCCACCAAACAGTAGGGTGGGTGAGATGCGTGTTCTAGGATCCTTCAACTGTGCAATCATTGTGGTGGTTGCAGCACCTAGGGTTGCCACCCGGACAGTCCGGGTTTTGAATGCTGTGTCCGGGTTTCATGGCAGCTGAAACCCGGACACAAGATGTCAGGCAGACAGGGGCAACCAAAATTAAGATAAGTGCTACTGGCCCCCCACTGAAAATAGTGTTGACTGTGATATTTATATATTAAAAAGCTCATTCTCCCCAAAAAATGTCCGCACGTCGTTGGAGTGTTTGGGTTTCACTGGAGGAAAAGGTGGCAACCCTAGCAGCATCTCAGATTTCTGCCACAACATGCAGATGACTGGTCAGAACTGGGGTAATCATTGGCCCATCGAGTCTTGTGTCACCAGGCTGGTCACGGTGCAATGGTTTGGAGAAGTTTCTTGGCACACATTGGGCCCATCAACACCAGTTGAGCTTCATATGAATGCTATGACATGTCTGAGTATTGTTGTTGACCATGCGCTCCCACTGATACTGGTATATGTAACATACCGGGCAGTGAGTGTAAAGATGTAGCCATGCACTTCTACCTTCGTCCACCAGGTGGCACCAGCGAGGGAACATTGGTGAGGACGTTGGCAAACAGGACATCAGCATGCAGGGTGGCAGTCGGCTTCACCCGCTCACATCGCTTTGGCCTCAGTTCTTCATTAATATGAATTGCGCAGCCAACTGGGAAATCAAGTCCGTCCGCCTGCAGTTCAGTCTTTGTGGCTTTTATTAATTAACTTCAAAATGTTTTGATTTTGCCGTGTAATGAATCCTGTAAATAATGACATTAGAAGCAGCCAATTTCCATATGCCGCAGAGAACATCACACGGGGGACAGCAGAGGGGGAAAAAAACAGGCCGCTGGTGCAGAGAAAAGACACAGAAAACATATAAAATTCATCACATTTAACAACAAGCGGTAAAAACTGATTTTATCAATTTCTCATTGCGATTCGCCACACTACAAACAATCCAACCAGTGACTGCTAATGTAACAGTGTACAGATATTCAGAGAGTGGAGGAGGAGGAAGCAGTGCTGGATCAGTGATCTGTATATAAGGTGACTGTGTGTGTCTTGGCAGATGGAAGAGGCAGGGGCGTCCCGAGGCTGGGTGTCACCTGGGGGCTGAGACCGGGTGACACCCCGCCGTGACCTCATCACGCACGCGCATGAAGTCATCGCACATGCACACTGGTCTTTTTGACGCCTGCCGGCGGCCATCTTAGTGATGGACAACAGCAGAGAGAGGAGGGGAGGTTCACCCGGCGGGATGAGGTATGCCGCCGGGTCCCCTCCTCTCTCATGATACTGTCGGGCTCTCGGTCCGTGACCGAGTGCCCGACTTTTCATAGGGGGTGACACCAAAATGACTGTCAGTTATGTTGCTGTCACCCCTTTAATGGTGTCACCGGGTGCAGGCCGCACCCCCCTTGTGACGCCACCAGGATGAGGAAGCAGTGCTGGATTAGCAAGCTCTATTAAAGGAGAACTATGGGGTCAGTGTTTTTCCCCATAGTTCTCCTACTAACCCCCCCCCGCCTCATTTTCAGATTGTTGACATTGTTCCAGTTTTCCGGTGTGAGTGTTTTGCTGCCTTCGGAGGCTCTGCACAAAGATGCCGAAATTGCCCTTTTATAGAAATGTAAATAAAAATGATCGCAGCCAAAAATCCTGGAACATTATTTTGTGGATTGTAGAAATCCTGCGATTATCCAGAAGAGTCGGATGTAGAATCGGACAACTGCTGCGCCCTCACTGCCGTCTGATCTCAGATGTTACAAATGTATCCAATTCACCCCAAATTCTTCCAGACTCCTATTCTGTACACGGTGCCGGGTCTGGTGATTCTTTCCATAGGATTGGATCAGATCTCTAATATTCTACACTGCAATTAAACGGATGAAGAAAAATACTTTAGTCGTCCACAGGGTGGCAGCAAAGACTTCAGCAGTATGAGGAGCCATCACAAGTCCATTATTATTATTATTAATATTATTATACAGGATTTATAGAGCGCCAACAGTTTACAATATAAGGAAGACATGACATTCACAAGACAAGATGGTAAGGAGGGCCCTGACCATAGGAGCTTACAATCTAAAAGATTTTATGTCAGTTTCTGTTCTTTGGCATAGAAATTTTTTCATCAACTTCAACAAGAAATAAAAACTTTCACCCTCAGAACTCCGTACAAATGTCACTTTGTTTTCACTGCCCTGTCTGGGAGAATAGTTCATTGCACAGAATAGAAACCCCCACCCCCTGAGATCAGCTGTGCTGGGAGGCGGGGTGGTGGAGCTGGATTCCCGCCGCCCCACTCCGATCTGCCAGCGCTGACTGGCGGAACGGACGGGGGAGGGTACAGCTGGCTCTGCCTCTAGATAGGCAGAGCCCGCTGTCAGTCACACAGCTGGGCGAATCCCGGCATAATTGTCGGGATCCGCTTCAGCTGCGGCGTCTCGGAATAGCTGTAGCTCGCGGTATACTGAGCTTAGGGTGACGGGAGGACGCTAGTTTGTGTCCTCCCGTTACCCTAAGGAGAACTATGGGGAAAAGCCCTGACCCCATAGTTCTCCTTTAATGTCTCTTCAGTCACAAGACTTTTACCAGATATTACAATCCTGACTTACATTACACCGACCTGAAAATGCCCGGCCCCCTGTTCTGTGGACTGCTGTCCCCCCTGTAGCCCCATTGTAAAAAAATTATTGTTATTTTTGTTACTTTATAATTCTTATTACTGCTGTTGTGGTTGTTCTTATTCTAGAAGCAGTAGTACATTATGTTGCTGAAGTACCACTTTCAACCACCAGAGAGCGCTTGTATCCGTTTATATAATTCAGTAGTACATTGTAATGTGTGCTCCAGCTGAACAGCATTCATTTAATAGACTATTACTACATCTAATGTATATATTTAATGCATATAAAATGTAAGTGCAGTGAATATATTATTATGATGATGATTATTATTAGTAATGCACCGAGATATCGGCCACCGAAACATATCGGCTGAAAATTGCACTTTTGGCAAAATGCTGAATGCCATTTTCTGGCCGATCTAGCGGTGCATCTGTTGTCTCCTCCCCACTGGTCGCTGCTCTGTGTCCCAGCGGGGAGGAGAGAAACTGTCACATAAGGTCGAGCAGCGCTGGAGGAGAGCGATCTGAGCGGCTGACGTCTCTCCTCCCGCACCGCTTAGCCTCCTGTCACAGTCCTGCAGAGCGGTGTGTGGGCGGAGACTGCCCGCGCTGTCACAGGACAGCGTGTCAGACAGGAGAGGGGGTACAAGCAGTCAGTGATCAGTGATCGCCGAGTGTTTGTAAATAATTGAGGACGGAGTATGTGTACTATATCCTCAATTATGAATGAATGGGAAGTGATGTATATCCCCTCCTGTTCACTCATAATTGTGGTTATAGTAAACATACTCTGTCCTCATGTTATGAATGGACAGGAACACTCAGTATAGAGGATTCCTGATCATTGATAACAGGGGACACAGAATAAGAGATAGAGGACTCTGTGTCTCTAAAGGACTTTGTGTTCTCAATCTCTTTTTCTTTTTTAAACGGGAAATATCAGGGGTCTGTTTATTGTAGTGTGTGCTCTAACAGAACATGATTCATTTAAAATAAACTATTACTAAATCTTTAAATATATATATAATTTATTTATTGCACATAACCTGAAATCACAATCATTATTAGTACTATTAATAATAATAACCACTGGCAGTATTTATCTTTTTGATTTGCTGAAGTTCCACTTTTGACCACCAGAGAGCGCTGAATACATTGTAATGTGATACTGTGACAGAACAGAATGAATTTACATTACATCGTTATATCTAGACAGTGTGTGTGTGTTATTTATATATATATAATTGTAGATGACGGCAAGGTTGGGCCCTGGATGGGAGATATACATCACCACTGTTTGGGTTGTAGTCCCTTTTAAGGGCCACCACAGGGTTAACCTTCCTGCCCCAGGAAAGGGTTTAAAGGTCAGAAACTCCTAGAGAGGAGTGTGGGGAGTTGAGGAGGAAGTGATCAGCTGTGGCTAGTGAAAGACACTTGCTGGATTGCTGTGCTGTAGGACTTCTATTCCTGGGAAGGGATTCCCCAGGTTTGGGGCTTTTTTTGAACACGTTGGTGAGACACATTTTATGTTTTGTTATCTGTGCGGAAGATGCACATGCACACACAGATTCAGAGACCCAATACAGATTCAAACAACTCTCGATCTGTATGTGGCTTAGAAGACGACGTGTGTCAGATTGCTGTGAAAGCCATTATGTGGTGAATAGTTTTTGCCATCTGGTGGACGCTGAGCTACAGGTCATCTATTTCCAACGAGCCCATCATGGACCCACCCCCAGCCCGTGACTGGACAGTGAAAGGAGAAGCAGCACAGTGATGAGCTCCTCTCTCTGTCACTCTGCTCTCTCTCCCCCTGTCAGCACGCTTCTTATCAGCACATGAACCAGTTGGCTCCTTGTTCTGCTTCTCTCCCCCCCCCCATGGAGAATGGCAGAACTGCAGGCTGCATACAAGTGATCTCGGCGACATCGCCGGGATCACTTGTACAAAACAAGCGGCGGCTTCCCCGCTATACATTCAGCTCTGCTTGCCCAAAGCCGGGCTAAATGTAGAAAACAACTACCCGCCCGGAACTGCATGTCCCGAGCATCAGGAGATAGGAATTCCACACCACTGCTGCCCCTCTACTCCCTACAGTCCCCAGGCTGGGCCTTGGTTGGCTTTGTGGGAAATCCGGCCCTGTGTACACGGGTCGAGGGGCTTTATATGCCGCAGGTGTGTATAGACTGGATTCGTACCTATGCGTGTTCCCACTCAAGTGTTTTCTATAGAGTTCAATAGAAACGCACCAAATGCTGGTCAGCACGTGTTAATGTGCATAAGTCTTGCATCACATCCTTTATTAGATGTCAATGTGCATCATATCGCACACCAGCCTGCATTGACACACGTCATGATGTGTCTGGGTGTCATGACACACCAACATGTGTGTTGCTGCGTGTCTGATTGCATGCATTGAGATGTATTTCAATGGAAAATGCATGAAGGTGTGAATCCAGCCGTGCATTGCATATTAATGATTGGGCGGCCAACACCCCCTACGATGCCCAAAATTGGATGTGACCCTTTTTTTTAATGGTGTGCTGCGGTGCACTACAATGCAGTAACATGTGTCATGCTTTACCACAACGCATTCGGATACATGGACCCTATTTATACAATACATGATGCACCTTGTGACATAATATCACAATCACCACAGTGCTTGACAGTTCCTGAGACCGGCACACATCTGGATAAGAACAGAACACAAAAGGTTTGTGAGACTCCTTCTACCCAACAAAGGGGAAGGTGCAGAAATGGGGAGCAGCCAGCAGGGGGCAGTGTGGCGCCACCGCGCTCCATCATTGTCCTTCATTAGAATTGACTTCGTTATTAATAAATAAACAATCTATTCTGCAATTGAAAGTGATAATTAATGTCAATGATCCTTTTATTCTCCTTTACGTGGCATTGGAATGTAAGCTGAGAACAACACGACAGTGATTTCATTTCAATTTTTTTGGTGAAGGGGAGATTATACATGGGGGTGGGCGGGGGGGTCGGGCGTGT
Source organism: Nanorana parkeri (assembly GCF_000935625.1). NCBI lineage: Eukaryota > Metazoa > Chordata > Amphibia > Anura > Dicroglossidae > Nanorana > Nanorana parkeri. The sequence continues at coordinate 667,319 of NW_017307070.1, read as the reverse complement.
AATATTATTAGTTTACAGTTTGTATAAATAGAATATTTTCTGGGGAAAAACATTTTTTTTCCATTACATTCTTATAATGACTTTTGTTAACACACAATTTTTTTTAATTGTAATTTTATGGCAATTAGCTGCAAATTGTTATTTTGTATCATTTTCTTTTATAAATTCCATAAAGGTTAATGAACTGAAAAAAAAAATCAGTTTCTAGATGTCTGGTGACAGTTTGCTTGTTGTGCTTTACAATTTTTTTTGCGGCATTTTATTACAAAAATAATGAAATAACAATGTTCCGCACCTCGTGCTGCTGACATGTAGACGCTGTGGGCTGGAAAACACTTTTCCGCTGCTGTGCGTTGTGGTGATTTTATCGTGAACGGCACCCCAACACTCTAAGGCAATGCAGCTCCAATGCCCACGCATTGCAGCACACCACCATGCTTCGTGACGCAGCACCATGCATTGTGGTGATCCCTGCTATCCTCTGGAACTCTTTACCCCAACCTGTCCATCTATCTCCCACTCTGACTGCCTTTAGGCGATCCCTTAAGACTCATCTCTTTAGGGAAGCCGATCCCACCTCAACCTGACCACTGAACTATCACTTTCTCATACAATTCATCCCCACACACGGCTACCTCCTCATCTATCACTGACCCCTTACCTTTTAGATTGTAAGCCCTCAGGGGCAGGGCCCTCCTTACCATCTTGTCTTAATTTTTATTGTTATGTCTTCCTTATATTGTAAAGCGCTGCGCAAACTGTTGGCGCTCTATAAATCCTGTATAATAATTGTGGTGCGCTACATTGCTGCAGCACAATCACCAGCTCACTACATTGACAAGCTGGTTATTGATATTTGTTTTCCAACGAAAGTAGCCGACAAACGCACCCTCCCCTCCTCCCCCCCCCGTGTGGCCTCTGTAAGTGCGTCTTTTGTATCTTCCCTGAGTCCACAGATTCTGATATAATTTATGAATATTACATAGTATTTGAGGTTGAATAAAGACACGGGCCCATCAATATATAATATTATATTATCTTTGTATAAAACTTTGTATCGGTCGCAGTTTCCAGGATCCCGGAGATGATGTTTGCCGGGAGGGCGACGTTGTATTGTTACAATGTAATTGCTGTTATTCTTTATAAGCAGTACAGTGTCATCACTGCCTCTTATTCATTCGCTATCAGCCGGACAGACTTTTCAAAAGATAAAAACATCCTTTTATTACACAAAATAATACATAAAACACCCCCAGATCCCCCAACCCCCATACAGACTGTTCCCCTTTCCTTCATGTTTATAATTACTATTCAGTTACATTGGACCTTCATATACTATAGGCGGGGAGGGGGGCTACCTTAACAATGCTGCCTAGGAGTCCAGAGATGTCAATCCGGGTTCTGCATTCGCCTGCTGCGCTCTGTGCACACAGAATATCCTCTCTATACCCAAGTGGCACCCTTAAACAGGAAGCCGTCCCCTGATTTATACCTCCTTTCATTTTTATATAAGGCTCCCCATGGAATCATTCATTTTAATTGCGCAATAACAGAAATAAGTCACCGCGGTCATAAATTGTCCCCATGCTGGAATGGATGGCGAGCGGCGCTAATAACACGCGGTTTGCATTACTCGCTGTTCTCTGAAATTATTACCTGTCAGTGGCCCATAATTCCTGCCATCAGCTCACCGCCAGGTCCTCCAGGGTGACGCGAGTGTGCTAGTAGCAAAAAATACTGTATATTAAAAAAAAAAATCACCTTCTGCAATTGCCACTGACTTTAATGTATTGTAATGCTGGTACTTCCATAGATTAGTGCGCTGGTAGGTAGCCTCGGCACTCCAGCTGTGGTGAAACTACAAATCCCTTCATGTCTCTGCCTTTTGGAGGTCATGTAGCTATCAGAATCTTGCAATGCCTTATGGGACCTGTAGTTCCATAACAGCTGCAGTGCTGAGGTTGCCTACTCTTAGATTAGAGCCAATAGATACTAACAAGAGGCACTGAGATAGTGGTGTCTGGCTTCCCCATATATCTGCAAGTGTATACAACGGAGTCTTCTGCTTTTATTATGACTTTAGAAGCATTTTCAAACCAAATTAAAACTAGAACTCGGACTATTTTACTTTTTTGTTTTGTTAAATGTAAAAATAACGGCCTGCAGCAAGATAAGGAAATAAATAGGCAGCTCAGGCTTCACTTACCTTCATACAAAGTATTCCCCTGCAGTACTTCTTTTTTGCCACAAGATGTCCCCAGTCTTCTAGGTTGAACGACGCCCAACATTATTCAACCTGAAAGACTGAGGACATACTATGAAGGATGTCATGGCCCCACCCACTGAAGGGGCGTCGCCACATCACACGTCATTCATAATGGGTTCATGCACTGAGAGCATCAGTGACCACCTCCTACATCTCTGAGGACCACCCACTGCAGGATAGAGGTGGGAGAAGAGAAGCCTGGGTGTCATGTGACTGGCCAGAAGACATTGGAGAAGGTGAATTAGTATATTGTAAAAATGCATTCTATAGTGTGTGGGAGCCTCGAGGGGGAGACCCCTAGGGGATGCTCAGTGCCCGGATTTAGGCTTTTATTACTAGCAATGGGTCTAAGGCAGATCAATGAAAAGTACAACACGCAAAAAATCCTCCCTTTAGCACTAAAACAAAGTCTAATTTTGCACTCCGAGGTTTTTGTTGCAAATATATGAGAAGACCCGAACGGCAGCACAGCCAATACTCACCAGTAAAAGCAAGCGCTGAGAGTTATTAATTTTACACATTGATCCAGCGGCGATGTATTCCCGCACAGAGAACATTGAACCTTCAAATCATAGAAATCTTTACACACTGAAAGTAATCACTCCGAGGAAAATGTGGAAGAGCCGAAACGGCGGCTAGATCCGAAATCGCTTTGTTTTGTTGGGAAGTCGCCATATGGAAGAGTCTTAAAGATAAAATGGGGTGAACTGCTAGGAAGTACAGAGCCAGAGAAATATCCAGCAGATTATCAATTAACAAGGGAGAAGGATAGAACAAGGAAACAGAGGAGAGGGAGGCCAAGCTGCTTGGGGTGTTACATCTAAGCTCCAGAGTATAGCAGGGTATGCACCATTATATGAGCGGGGCTTTAATGTGCACTAGTGCCGAGACTATGGACATTAAAGCCTTGGTTCTCAACTGGTGGGTCGTGACCCAAAAGTGGGTCGCGACCTTGTTGTCAGTGGGTCGCCGCATGCCTTCCACTTTTCTATGCGAGAGGCTCCTCAGCCCCCTAGCGTAGCAATATCAGTTGTTGCACTGAGCAGCGATTCAGAATATGCTGGCTGGTGCCAAGTGTCAGCTTGAGCAGGGGTGGGCTGGAGCTATGGCCGCGAGGGAGCTTCATCCATACATGCATTGCTTACAGCTCCCTCATGTGACCTACAAGGCGCACCAGGGAGTTGTACAAGCAATGCATGTATGTATGGAGCTCCGTCACAGCAGCCCAGCACTGGACCCCCAGCTGAGGATCGGACGGATCGCCTGCACTGGAACGCACGTTACCGCAATGCCGTGCGTTCCATTGCAGTGTGACTTGGGTCGCCATTTAATATCCAAGGACATATGTGGGTCCTGAGGTTACACAGGTTGAGAACCACTGCATTAAAGTGTCATAAAAGCTTTAGCTCTGTAGATGCAGGTCCCATGGATTAATTCATCCTCAAAGATCACAACAAAGACCCTGAAGTCAGTTTCTAACAGCCTAGAGCACCTGCTGTGTGTTTAGAGAGCTGGCAGGCTGCCATAGAAACTATGAGGGGAGGAGCTGTAATTTTTAGCGCCTCTGTTGTAAAATTTGAAGATTTGTTTCTCCACAATGTCTATAGCTTCAGAGGTCAGTGTGGGCTTGCTATTAAAACTCTTTTACTGCTTGTGAAGGATATGTAAATATGTAATGTTTATACTCCTGGACACAGGTGGCCCTTTAAATATCCCAGTAAGAGCTTTGAATATGAGTATCGGTCAGCTGCATAGGTGCAGATGTCCGTGTCGGGTGTCCCGATCAAGTTTTGGGTAACGCCGCTCCTTGCTCCATTTGTACCCCTTTTCTTTGCTGCTCTTGTCTTTGCCGACACCCTCCGCAATGCTTACCTTTCATGCAGAGCATGCCAAGCAAAAAGCTGCCGGAGTACAGTTGTCCGGACTACAGTTGTCCAGATGAGCTCCTTTGGACCAGGGCAGAGTGCAGGGACTTTGGCATGTGTACCCCCACTCTTGGTCATGCAACATCAGATCACATGACAAAGCAAAGAGGAGGCACGGAGGAGCATTTTCTGCACTGCCCTACTCTGCAGTATGTCAGTTGCCTCTATCCTCGGCATTGGGTGCAGTAGGAGGGGGACCAGACCCGCCTGGAAAAACAGGGGCTCCGTCATGGTTGCCTTTGCTGCAATCTGCACAACTTGCATTACTGTATCTGATACATGTTTGCATGACTTGCTATGCTAATCAGGAAGATTTTAGCACTGATGGCTTCCTCCATCCTCTGGCAGTAGATTGTTCAGTGGATGAGAAGGTACCTGTCTACTTTTCCAATATTTAAATCATACCAATCAGCTGGTGGAGCTCCAGACCGGCCTTTCTCAACTAGGGTTCCTTGGGAGGTTTCAAGGGGTTCCTCGAGCATTGAACAATTTCTGCTCGGTAAGCACTGACATCAATGATCTTTTTAGCTGTCTGTAGGGAGGAGAGGGGGGG
>NW_017307070.1:660688-662340 GCF_000935625.1 Nanorana parkeri | reverse complement strand
GGGGGGATTTGGCAAGTAAAACAAATAAAATAAAGTATATTTTATGGGTGTCAGATATGCCAGGTATGCCAGGCATGGAGCACCAGCTAGACTGATGGATCTGGTCCTTCATCATGGCAATAAAGCTTCCTATTGATTTCTCTCTTAGTTATGGCGCAGAAGAGAATGTTATCTCCGTCAGACCCAATTAAGAAATAATACCAGAAAAGGAAATATTGTGCATGGAGCAGAAGTCTTGTGCAGCTGAGATGTGGCTGATGTCTCCTGAATATGTTTTACTCCACATCTGATGATACAAACAGCTGACGATCTCTGTGTGTCGGGGAGGTTGGGAAATTATGTCTCCCCAGGGGCTCCACAGACTGTGTGATTTCCATGGCAACCGCGGACACCAGATATTTGGGGTGGGGGCAGTGTTTGCCATCCTGATAAGAAGAAGAAAAAGAAAAAAAAAACAGTAAAAATGGTCAACGAGCAACATTTGTTTTTTCTTAAAATCACTGCGAGCACTTTGAAGCGGCGGCAGCCATTTCTTTACCTGATTCAACCTCAAAAATTAGATCATCCCCTTGCGGGGAACTAGTGGTGTGCGGAGGAGGTGTGAGGCACGCAGAGTCTCTGGTTCTGAGGGGAATTAATAGTCTGGAAAATGCCATAGGGTATAAAATAACAACCGATGGCACCGGCATTAAAACCACGTGAATCTTCCTCCAAATTGTCGCTTTACGCGCGCACGCGGCGGACTGCCCCAGATTTCGCACCCTCTTAGCGCTTATATGAAGTGTTGTGATTACAGCAGGCGATCAATGTGTGATAGAAGAGAGTGTTAGATGGAAGCGGGCTTCAGGAATGAGTGATAAGCAGGTCAGCCATAGAGTACAGGAGTGAGAATCTATTAACCCCGATGGGCTCCATGAAAATCCAGCCTACCCACCAAGTGTTCTTATATGTATACGTGTATATGTAATATCTCCTCTCTCCGTGTAGGTGCATATATACAGGTGAAACTTGAATAATTAGAATATCGTGCAAAGTTCATTTATTTCACTAATGCAACTTAAAAGGTGAAACTAATATATGAGATAGACTCATTACATGCAAAGCAAGATAATTCAAGCCGTGATTTGTCATCATTGTGATGATTATGGCTTACAGCACATGAAAACCCCAAGAACCCCAAATCCACAACCTCAAAAAAGTAGATTATTACATGCAATCAATAAAACAAGGATTGTACATAGAACAATATCGGACCTCTGAAAAGTACAAGCATGCATATGTACTCAGTACTTGGTTTGGGCCCCTTTTGCAGCACTTACTGCAATTACTTTTGCACCATATTCTAATTATTCGAGTTTCACCTGTATACTGTGTGTGTGTGTATGTGTATATAGAGGAGATATTGCATTTATACACACGTATACATATAGAATATATAGGCATTCCATAGGGATTCTATGGAGTAGAGCTTGGCAATTAACGAGAAAGTACACCGATCAGCCATAACATTGTGACCACTGGCAGGTGAAGTGAATAACATTGATTATCTGGTTACAATGACACCTGGAAGTGGGGGGATATATTACAATGGCACCTGGAAGTGGGGGGTTATATTACAATGACACCTGGAAGTGGGGGGGATATATTACAGA
>NW_017307070.1:653577-658625 GCF_000935625.1 Nanorana parkeri | reverse complement strand
GGGGGGGATATATTACAATAACACCTGGAAGTGGGGGGGATATATTACAATAACACCTGGAAGTGGTGGGGGGATATATTACAATGACACCTGGAAGTGGGGGGGATATATTACAATGGCACCTGGAAGTGGTGGGGGGATATATTACAATGACACCTGGAAGTGGGGGGGATATATTAGGCAGCAAGTGAACATTTTGTTCCTGAAGTTGATGTGTTGGAAGCAGAAATAATGGACAAGTGTGAGGATTTGAGTAACTTTGACATGAGCCAAATTGTGATGTGTAGACGACTGGGTCAGAGCAACTCCAAAACTGCAGCTCTTGTGGGATGTTCCCGGTCTGCAGTGGTCAGGACCGACCAAAAGTGCCCCAAGGAAGGGAAACCGGTGAACCAGCAACAGGCTCATTGGTGGCCAAGGCTCAGTGATACACGTGGGGAGCGAAGGAAGCTCCGCCTTGCATCTTACAGGACTTAAAGGATCTGCTACGACGGCTTGGTGCCAGATACCACAGCACACCTTCGGAGGTCTAGTGGAGACCATGCCTGGATGGGTCAGGAAAAGGATGACCTTCTCAATATTAGGCGGGTGGTGAGTATGTTATGGCTGATCGGTGTATTTAGCTTAATATTTTGTGCATAAAGGTGGCAATGGATATGAGATGACAATCTGAATGTTGGCAACGTCGTGCAGAGGAACAATTGAAGCATGAGTGTGTGTGTGTATCAGCCGTGCCTGTGTGCTTGTACATCTCTAAGGTTGAGTAGTCTCAGTGGAAAACAACAGCAAACCTGAGTCCAGTAGGACCGAAAGGGCAAGGGGGCAAGGGAGGCCTCCATAGATCGCTCAGAGACCTGCGACCATCTCCCATTGTGGTTGTATTCACCATCTAATATCTACGATCTCTTCATTTAGGGCTCATTCACACCATCGGCAACCAATGTTGCACGCGTTAGTGTAATGCGGTGCCATTCACTCTGAATAGCACCTCAATGCACCTTGCCCACGTTGCAGCTCAATGCACTAATGTGTGTTGTAGTGCACTGCTGAAAATGCTGCGTGCACAATTTTCGATCCGTTGTGGTGCGTTGAACTGAATGAGCTGCCTTACCGCAACCTAGGTCAACGTGCAACACCACACACGTCACGCGCTGCAGTGAGCCAGGCCTGTGTGAATGGACCCTTATCCCTTGTTCCAGAGACATACTGGCCTAAGGTTAGAGGATGTCTGGGCAGACATGGAGGCACAAGGCAACTGCCTTTAGAACAAAAGACACAGCAGAGCACAAACCTGACACTTGCGTATTGTATGTATAGCCAGAAATGGACATAAATCTAGAAATGTAAATGTCGCTGAGTCTCTGTCCAGCACCATCACTATATAATAGAATTTGCAGCATTCATCAAGCTCCTGCGCTCCTCCTGCCATCAGCGGCACACTGTAAAATCAATGCCCCCACGGCCATGCAATGCTGATGGCAGCACACTGTGTCACCTATATTATGTGTGTCCTATAGACGTCCTTATGTCAGCATTAAGATGCTGGCTCTCCTCTCATGCTGCTGGTAATAGGTGTTCTCTGTGGAAATTGCCGTGTAATGGCGATAATGGGGACATTTTTATGCATTAGGTCTGAACAGGCGGAGAAATTGATTTCCTCCAGGTTTCTGATTGCTTCATCTTCTAACCGTTACTGAGAGCGCGAGGAGTAAAACAAGTGTCGTGCAATGGCGACTTTCCTGCGCGTGATGGGGATGGGATGGAAGTTTTATCAGCTTGTTTAGCGTTGGTAGCAAAGATCTTTTTATCCACTGCGGGAAGTGGCTTCACTTTTCTAGTAGATGCCGGAAATTGCCGAATGGTACCTAGGGACGAGACCGTACCTACCGCGATGTCAGTAGAGGCGGCTGCCTCAGGTGACACCCAGGGAGGTGTTGTGGGGGGGGCAGCAATTGTTCTAAGCCCAATGGTGGGTGAAACGCGTCAAATGAGGCGTTTCCAGGGGGCAGATTTGTGCAGCTTGTTCTGGAAGATAAGACCAGTCACCCTGCACAAGAAGAGAGAGCAGCAGTGACCGGTCTTTATTGCAGGAGGGGGTGGAGACAAGACCAGTCACCCTGCACAAAGAGAGAGCAGTGAGCGGTCTTTATTACAGGAGGCGGGCGGAGATAAGACCAGTCACCCTGCACAAGAGAGCAGCAGTGACCGGTCTTTATTACAGGAGGGGGCGGAGATAAGACCAGTCACCCTGCACAAGAAGAGAGAGCAGCAGTGACCGGTCTTTATTGCAGGAGGGGGTGGAGACAAGACCAGTCACCCTGCAGAAAGAGAGAGCAGTGAGCGGTCTTTATTACAGGAGGCGGCGGAGATAAGACCAGTCACCCTGCACAAGAGAGCAGCAGTGACCGGTCTTTATTACAGGAGGGGGCGGAGATAAGACCAGTCACCCTGCACAAGAAGAGAGTAGCAGTGACTGGTCTTTATTGCAGGAGGGGGCGGAGACAAGACCAGTCACCCTGCACAAGAAGAGAGTAGCAGTGACTGGTCTTTATTACAGGAAGGGGCAGAGACAAGACCAGTCACCCTGCACAAGAAAAGAGAGAGAGCAGCAGGGAGCGGTCTTTATTACAGGAAGCTCCAAGTCTCACACTGGATCTCTGCACAGATCTGGAAGAAATACACAAAGCTCACCAAGATTCCAGAAGAATACACATGACTCTTGTATGAGGACGCTATTATATCCCGGAGTTCAGCTTTAGTACTAAACACAATTGGGAGGGGGGTCATTATAGGAGTACCACAACCTGCTCTGTGAATAATGGGACAGCTGTGTGTTTTTAATTCAATATATTATTCGGAATAAAAGTTCTACAGGGAGAACAATATAACGCATTGCCCACATGCACGGGTTCTCTAAATGCCACACAATGTATCTATTTGAATGTTGTCCGCAGAGGTGACATTGGCAGAGGTTTGTTCCAGGACAGGCTGACTTCACTGCGTCCTAATTGCCAAATAATTCCTAAATGGGAAAGCATTTGCGCTGATTGTCATAGTTCGCGGTTAAACGAGAGTTCCTCATTTCAGCTCGCATTAAAAATCAATTTTAAAACTCTCCAAGTAGAGATAATTCCATTCCGAGCAATTCCGCGACATTTATGCCAAATTGCAACAACGTATCGACCTTCTTTTTTTTTTCTTCTCCTTTTTATTAGAGAATAGGACGCCGCATCCTTGATCATAAAATTCAGCGTTTTTATGGGTTCAATAAATAGTTTTAAACACCTGATTCCCTCCCATCGAGCTCCCAGCGAGCAGATTGCGCCCGCCGCCTGATCGTGAGACGCATGGCGTTAGCCTGATTAATACTCACCCCGGAGCGCAGCCGAGTGCCCCTCTCCAGGACTGCACTTTCGTTAATTGCCGGGATCCGTGCGTAGGACACTGGAACCGGCTCTGCACACTACATTAACCCCATGTTGTAGAGACAATTAACCGCCGCCGTAAATCGGAAATATTGGCGTTTCGCGTAGTAGAAGTTGTAGCGCTGTGTAAGTAGGGAGTTCTTGAGGGAAGAAAAAAAAATGTAAAGACTCAGCTTTTTTCCTTTCTTCAACTGACAATGACAAAAAGAACGCATTAGAAGCTGCCGTAGCCTGCCGCCGCCGCCGCAGGAAGTGAAGATTCTTCTTATAAAAAAATGTGTTTCAATTACAAAAAATTTTGCAAAAAGCTTCCAATCTCTCCGGAGGATCTGCGGCTCAGCAAACTGGTTGTGCCATAGTTTCCGCAGAAGGAATTGGTCAGGGGTATGAAAGGTTCTATAGCTGGAGCTAGGGAAGTGGGAACTAGCAAGATGGAACGAGCATTGCGGCTCCAACAATCGGAATGTGTCTTATAGTGAACCTGTGGCCAGGCTATGGGCATTCAAGTCTTTATATATTCTTGACAAGAAGTAAATGAGCTTTAGAACCGGACCCCCTAATCTGTGTAGCTGCAGGTTCTGTGGAATAATTCATCCTTAAAGGAGAACTATGAGGTGTGATTTTCGCTCACCTCATAGTTCTAGCTGACCTGTGACAATGAGACTGTCACAGGTCGGCTCAGTCGATCGGGAAGTGAGCGAACATATACCGGCGTTCGCTCACCTCTCGATCCTGTCACTGCCGTGACGGGAGGAGCTGGATTCCCCTCTCCCCGCTCCGATCCTCCAGCGCTGACTGGCAGAACGGACGGGGGAGGGGGCGGGTACAGCTGGCTCTGCCTCTAGATAGGCAGAGCCAGCTGTCAGTCACGCAGCTGGGCGGATCCTGGCACAATTGTCGGGATCCGCTTCAGCTGCGGCATCTCAGTATACAGCGAGCTGTAGCTCCCTATATACTGAGCCTAGGGTGACGAGAGGACGCTAGTTTGTGTCCACACGTTACCCCAAGGAGAACTATGGGGAAAAGACTTAACCCCATAGTTCTCCTTTAAGGTTCACAATGGAGGCACTAAAGTAATTCTCTCATCTGCTCAGCTCACCCTGCCCCCCCTCACAGCACTAACTCTGCAAGCTCAGCTCCCCGTGCTCCTCTCACAGTAGTGGATTTGAAGTTCAGCTCCCCCCTCCTACCCGCTTATAGCAGTGAATTAGCAGATCCGCTCTACCTCCTAGCAATGGCTGAGAAGCTTAGCTACCCCTGTTCCCCTCTTATAACAGTGATTTCAGCAGCTCAGCTTCCCCTCAGCAGTTCACCTCCCCGTGCTCCCCTCTTACAGTAGTGACTCAGGAGATCAGCTTCCCCTGCTCCCCTCCCCATAGTGGCTCAGTAGTTCACCTCTCCCTGCTCCCCCTGCCAGCAGTTCACCGCCCCCCTGGTTCCCTCTCACAGAATTGACTTCGCAGCTCTGCTCCCCTCCCAGTAGTGACTCAGTAGTTCACTTACCTCTGCCCCCCTACCAGCAGTGGCTCGGCAGTTCACCCCCCTCTGCTGTCCTCTCACAGCAGACTAAGCAGCTCTGCTCCCATTGTTCCCCCCTCCCAGCAGGTGCCCAATAGGTCTCCT
>NW_017307070.1:629309-653310 GCF_000935625.1 Nanorana parkeri | reverse complement strand
AGCAGTGGCTCAGCAGTTCACCTCCCCCCTGCACCCCTCTCACAGTAGTGACTCCTCAGCTCTGCTCCAGATGCGCCCCCTCCCAGCAGGAACTCAGCAGCTCAGTTTCCCCAGCTGCCCCCTCCCAGCAGTGACTTAGCACCCTTCTAATCTCTAAACATGGTGTAGATGCTCTGGAAGGGGAGAGCAGGGTGAATTGAGCTGCTGAGAAAGTGACAAGAACAAGACTGTTGCAGAGTGTTTTTGTATCCAAGCAGATGCAGATCAGTAGGTGCTAAGTGATAAAACCGCTGAGAACCAAAATACCTGATGTATTAAAGTGACGCGGACTGAACCCGAACCTGACAAATGTGCTCGTGACATGAGCGGTCGTGTGAAGGGAGACCTAAAAACAACGCGGCTCTCCTGGAAATGATTCGATGTGTGATGAGAACACAGGCGCACTTCACTTCATTTTATATCGCGCTGTAGTATATCAAGCCCCAAGTGTGGCCCTTTAAGGGTGAACGCAGGGGCCCCGTGGTTGCGCGGCAGATCGGTTTAGTAGACGAAAAAACACGACAGCTTGTAACAATCCTATTTACACGGCGCATAATCAAACCGGGTCCGGAGCCACGAGGATTAATCCAGACTGTAAACACAAATAATCCCGACCCGGGAAGAATCAGAAACATCTGTTCAGGGCCGTCGGAACATCACATATTAATAACTACACATCGCGCGGCGCCCGCTCCTCTGTTTAATACTTTATCTGCCCGGAACACTGACAGAGGAACACGGATCAGGGGGCCAGACGTAATGGAATATGACAAAATCCTGATGGAAGGCGCAGCAAACGCAAGATTCAGACAAATGCTTTGTGTGTTCTGTTATTTTGCACCTTTCTGACTTGTCAATATTTTCCGTACAATCCCTAATTGGCCCTGACTGAGTGCAAGGTCGCCGGCGAGAAGGTGGACGCAATGTTGTGCTGAGCGTAGCGAGAACCTTTTGTCTTTATACAGAGATATTGCTTTGATAACTGAAAAAATTGGATCATCCTTTTTATTTCCAGAACGTGCAAATCGTTCCTTTACATCCGATCAGCCAGAACCGCTGCTTCACACAGTGTAATATGGCTGAATATTCTAGAATCGTTTATTCCACTACAATCGTTTATTCCACTACTACATACAGCTGTTTAAAGGAGAACTATGGGGTTAGGGCTTTTCCCCATAGTTCTCCTTAGGGTAACGGGAGGACACAAACTAGCGTCCTCCCGTCGCCCTAGGCTCAGTATATAGGGAGCTACAGCTCACTATATACTGAGACGCCGCAGCCGGAGCGGATCCCGACATCGATGTCGAGATCCGCCCAGCTGCGTGAGTGACAGCTGGCTCTGCCTATCTAGAGGCAGAGCCAGCTGTACCCTCCCCCGTTTGGTCATCAGTGCAGCGTATGAAAATCATGACGATTTTGGGTACCCAACAAGACAGTACAACCCTACAGGTCATGGTAAGAAGGGGATAAAGGAATCATGGCTTCTATGGAGGAGGACTTGGGACCCAACAAGACCGTATGATCATACAGGTTATGGTGAGAAGGGACAAAAGGAATCATGGCTTCTATGGAGGAGGACTTGGGACCCAACAAGACAGTACAACCTTACAGGTTATGGTGAGAAGGGACTAAAGCAGGGGTGTCAAACTCCATTTAATCGTGGGCCGCATCAACATTATGGTTGCCCTCAAAGGGCCTGTAAGACTATTTTAATAAATGTATCTAATCTTTATCATAATTGCCTCTGCATTCGATTATCACTGGTTCTAGTAATAACTTAATACCTAGGTCTGAAAGTAGAAGTCTAGGAAATGGCCTGGTGGGCCGGATTCAGCCCCTGGGCCTTGAGTTTGACACATGTGGACTAAAGGAATCATGGCTTCTACAGAGGAGGACTTGGGACCCAACAAGACAGTACAACCATACAGGTTAGTTAGTGAGAAGGGGCTAAAGGAATCATGGCTTCTATGGAGGAGGACTTGGGACTGATTTTAGTTGGAATTAAAAAAAAGAAGACTTCCTTTTAGTTTCTTCTCACCAAAAATATAAGAGTAAATACAGGAAAGTAGAGATCATCTCACACACATAATCCTTAGACATGACCGGTCTACCAAGAATCTGACCTCAGCAAGCTTTTAAGCAGTTGCCATGTAGGACCAAACATACAAATTTGACATTTTTAATCATTTACTTAAGAATTTGCATAAGCCGCACATCAATAATTCCAAGAAAGATTCATTTCTGTTATCTCGGAACATCTTACCATATGGGCCGGCCTCCAGGCTCCCAAATACCTAATTGAAGGACAAGGGGGCTGACTCTATGTTCCACAACAAAATATTGCAAGGATCTAGAGAACAACCATTTGTTCCAATAACCTATTTCTGCTAAATCATTCTAGTAAGCGACCCTGCTTGTTATGTTCAGAGCCTAACATTAGCATAGAAGCACTTCGTAATATCACTTAATCATTAGTGAAGCATAGGGATGCACTGATACCGGTATTTTGGTACCGAGTATACGCCGATACCAATTACCGCGTACGGGAAGTCCCATTCAGGAAGACAGGCGGTGTGTAAAGACTCGCCACCCGGCTTCCCAATTAACAAGAAAGCCGCCCTATGCTTCTCGTCACTATGTGACGAAAAAGCATGGAGCCGGTTTGCTGACCAATCATGGAAGCCAGGTGCCGTGTAATGACGTGGCGCCCTGCTTCCTGATTGGCCGGAGGTCGGCTCCATGCTCCCTCGTCATGAGATGACGAGGGAGCATGAAACCGGCTTCCCGGCCAATCAGAATGCTGGGCGTTGCGTCATTACACGGCGCCCGGCTTCCTGATTGGCCAGCTTCCTGATACTAGTATCATAATCGTTGCCGATACTGAGTATTTGGCCGAGTACTCCTACCCGCCCAAATGCTCCGATGCCTAGTCCAATACTTCTTGTATCAGGAAAACCGGGCAGCGTGCCATTACATGCTGCCCGGCTTCCTGATTGGCCGGGAAGTCGACTCCATGCTCTTTCGTCACAAGTGACGAGGGAGCATGGAGCCGCTTCCCGGCCAATCAGGAAACCGGGCAGCGCGTCATTACACACTGCCCGGCTTCCTGATACAGGAAGTATTGGACTAGGCATCTGAGCATTTGGGCGGGTAGGAGTACTCGGCCAAATATTCGGTATCAGCAACGATTATCGATACTAGTATCGGTGCATCCCTAGTGAAGCATATAATATTATTTTCTTTATCAACAGTCTTCCAACAATATGCAGAGATAGTAGCCATGAGGGCTCATTTAATGGGTAGTCATGATAGCTCAGTTTCATCCCCCATGCTGGAGACTTATGGCTATGACTGCTTCTACCTTCACTATAGTGAGATCTGTAAAATGATGGTTTATGGGGCAGTGACTCCAATAATAATCAATAGAGACCCTCAGTACAGTAACCGGGCACTGCTGGAATGCCTAAGTGAAGCACGGAAAGACCTCTCACTCTCACAGCAGCAGATCTTGGCCAATGAGACCAGTGGCTGGCGAGGTGGAATGGTCACAATCTATTACCATGAAGTTCACAAATGGATAGGAAGTTCCAGAGCCAAGGAATGACCAGTCGCCCCTGTGGGCCACCTACCCATCTTGTGTCTTTGGATCTCAGATAGGTTGATATATACTGTATATCATATATTATATTATATAGTGTGTAATATATATAGTGTGTGTATTCCCCTTCCTTAGCCGACGGAGCCACTTGGGGAAGGGGGGAGGAGTCATCGACGTCACCAGATCGCCGACGGGACTCCCGGAGGCCGGCGGAGAGGTGAGTGTTTTCATTAGCGATCAAAAATAATTTTAATCGATCAAAAAGTTTAACGATTAATCGAGAAATTAATCTTTAATTTTCACAGCCCTAATATATTTATATAGTGTATTCACCCCTCACACATTTCTAATGGCTCATCTGAGTGTTCTTTTTAATACATGGCTCTGGCACAACATTTGCTATAAAATAAAAAGTCCAGTCCATTGAGATAGAATATATGACTTCATTATCTCCATCTGCTGTGGATTCGATTGGTCATATTCTCCTCCTGGGACTCCTCCGCGGGTCCCTGGCCTTCGTGTGAGGGCTGGAGGTTCCAACTGGATGAAAAAAAGTTATTTAAAGCGTAGACGGCGTTCCTGCGGGAAGCGCCTTGACAAGAGCGAGAAGAGACCTGGAAGGTGCCCGTGGCTATGCGAGTGTCGCTCTGATCGCCGGTCTCTGCACACCTCATTGTCATTGCTGAGAACTTCTCTCTCTCTCTCTCTCTCTCTCTCTCTCTCTCTCTCTCTCAGCCGCCGCTGATTTCATTTCAATCCAAACCGCTTTCATCTCCCGGAGAACAAAAGTCAGGTCTTGTAGATTCCCCTCGCTGCGCGCTCTCTCCGCTCTTTTGATGTTGCGAGGAATTTGTCAGCGACAGACAGTAAAGAGTCGCCTCAACCCCCGCCCCCTCCTTCGATGAAGAATAACCTTCCCAAACTCCCAGAAAATGATTTCACTGGGAATTCTATCTGATGTACAAACCCGCCAGAAAAACCATTTATATGTTAAGAGAGAGATGGGGATATTTTAGCGTTTTCAGGCGCAACACTGGGAGCCGACAGTCCCACGCTGTTCGCAATCAATTTCCTGCCGAGCCGCCGAGGAAAAGGGACACAAAACCGCGGCCTGGTATCAAATTCATCTTTATGGGCCCTTCATTACTTAAGAGACAGGCTAGTGTAATGTATTCATATATGCATATGTCACTACAGTCGTATGATAATGGAACAGACGGATGACAGTGTACCGGCGTGACTTATGTATGGTGAGAGGCTGTTATTCTGGAGCTCTTGTGCCTTGACAGGCTGTTAAAATGCATAATCAAGACATCACTTCATACACATGGAGAACCGTCGCCGTATCTTCTATAAATGGTGGGCTGCAATTTTGAGCAGTGTTGGAGCTGACAAGGGAGCCAATCTAAACGGAAGAGACCACTTTTCAAGGAGATATAACCGGCGCCCAATACCTTCAAATTGTTCTATTCAGAGGCTACCTGCTTCTGTCGCTGTTTCTCAGACTGTACGCTGCGTGCGCAATTATCAGGCAAGTTGTATTTTTAAGGATTAGTTTCATTATTGAACAACTACAGAGCTCTCCGTCAATCCAAAATGTTAATAGACCTCAAACCTGAATATTGAAGAAAGTAAAAGTGAGGTTTTGGCTTTCTTAGGAGGACATTTATGCGTACACAAATATTGGGCCACTATTAAGGCCTCATCCACACTGCCGCGCGTATACGCGCACGTGTGCGCTCAGAAATCCCTGAAGATAGCGCTAGGTCTTATTTTCGGGGTAGGTCCTAATTTCGGGGAAACACGGTAGCTGCGTATGGAGCCGTATATTTGCGTGGTGTGAAAATGCTCAAAAACAGAATGGAACCGAGATGCGTCCGAGCAGCGTGTTTGCGCGTGTATACGCACGTATGTGCGTACAGTTCACTAAAGTTTTGATTACAAATGATGCATTCTGGGATTGCATATAGTGCACGCATATATACGCAATATACAATTTTGCTCTTGCGTTGTGTGTGTGAATGAGGCCTTAGGGCTTGTTCACACCAAGCGCGGAGCAGATCCAGAGCAGGAGCAGACCGGATCAAAACTGCGTCCAATGTATTCCAATGATATTTATTGCTCCAGTTCACATCGCAGCGTGCAGATCCAGAGCAGGTGAAAAAACTGCAGCAGGCCCTATTTTACCTGCTCTGGATCTGCTCTGGAACGCATCAAAAACGCATGCAAATGCCTGGAACACATTGGAAGCCCATTTTAAACTTAACAAGAGCCCGAAAAGCATAAAAAACGCATCTAAAAGACTAGTGTGCGTGTGCAGAAACCTGACCGGATCTGCTCTGCATTTGGTGTGAACAAGGTCTTAGTGTGCAGGATTATTATGCTACTAAATGTAAAACGAAAATGTTGCCGTCTCACTTGTTTATTTTCATCTGTTAAAGTGAGAAGAATAAACAAACAACCCAAAATTTACAAATAAACCTTTCTGACATTTACAAAAACAAAATCAGTGTCCACCTCTTCATCTGTTGACGATCAACTTTTTTGTGCAGCAGCAACCACGGCCCCCCAGACACTGTTCAGGGAGGTGCACTGTTTTCCTTCACCATAAATCTCCCGTATAAGGAGAGCCCACAAGTTCTCAGTAGGGTTTAGGTCAGGTGAGGAAGGCGGCCATTTAATTATTCTTTACTGGCTAGCCACACAGTGGAGTACTTGGATGTATGCGATGGAGCATTTTCCTACATACATATCACGGTCAGACTTTTTCCTGTGCCGCTGCTTGAAGAAAGTGTCTTCTAGAAACTGGCAGTAGGTTTGGGAGTTGATTTTGAGTCCATCTCCAACCTGAAAAGGTCCAACTAGCTCATCCTTAATAATATCAGCCCCCCAGTACCCCACCTCCACCTTGCTGGCGTCTTGAGACTAAGTGGAGCTCTGTGCCCGTTACTGATCCAGGCACGAGCCCATCCATCTGGTCCGTCCAGAGTCCCTTTCATCAGTCCATAAAACCTTTGTAAGATCCGTCTTCAGATATCTCTTGGCCCAGTCCTGACGTTTCAACTTGTGTCTTGTTCAGTGGTGATCGGGTTTCAGCCTCCCTTACCTTGGCCATGTCTCTGAGCACTGAACACCTTGTACTTCTGGGTCCTCCAGGTAGGTTGCAGTTCTGGAAAATGACGGCACTGGAGGGTGACGGGTTCCTGGGAGCTTCACGTTTGATTCTTCTCAAATCTTTGGTAGTTAATTTGCGTCTTTCTTTCTCAACGCGTTTCTAGCGACCATGTCGACTATTTGCAACAAAACGTTTCATGGTTCTGTGATCGCACCCCAATATCTGAGTGCTGCATCCCTCTGAAATACTTTTTACCATTTTTGACTTTTCACAGTCAGTAAATCTCTTTTTTTGGCCCATTTTTGCCTGAGCAAAAGAAGCTGCCTAATTATTATGCACACCTTGATACCTGGTTTTGCTCTCCTAAGGCCACACACCCCTCATTACACAAATACACATCACCTGATATGCTGACATCCAATAAGCCCTCAAGTGTATACAGCTTGTAGTTGGACAATATGCATAAAAATGGTGATTTGGACAAAAGACTAACCTTGCCTAATAATTCTGCACACAGTGTATAGCTGCTTTACCCCGAGTAGTGAGACTCCCTTTTTCCAGAGCTACATTTTTCTTTTCTCCATAATCCTAGCAAGCGCTATGGGCACTTCCCTTCTTGCGGAAACAAAACGCCACAGGTAACCACCCTTCTCCCCCTTTACCTGTGGAGACCAAGCCCCATGGGTAACTACTTTTCCCACCTCCTACTTGTGGAGACTAAGCCACACATATAACTCACCTACCCACTTCTACCTGTGGAAACCAAACCCTACAGGTAACCACCCTCCTTGCCTCTACTTGTGAAGACCAAGCCCCACATGTGACCACCGTTCTCACATCTAGTTGTGGAAACTAAGCCCTACAGGTAGCTACCTCTTCTCACCTCCAGAGGTGACCACTGTCCTTGCTTCTACCTGTGGAGACCAAGCCCCGTAGGTGACCACTGTTCTTGCCTGTACCCGAGGAGACCAAGTCCTACAGGTAACAACCTTCTTATCTCTACCTGTGGAGGCCAAGCCCCAGAGGTGACCACCATTCTTGTCCTACAGGTGACCAATGTTCTTGCTTCTACCTGTGGAGACCAAGCCCCACAAGTGACCACCAGTCTCATCTCTACTTGTGCCGAATGAGCCCCACAGGTGACCACCGTTCTTGCCTCTACCTGTGGAGAATGAGCCCCACGGGTGACCACCGTTCTTGCCTCTACCTGTGGAGCACAAGCCCTACAAATGACCACTGTTCTCACCAATACCTGTGGAGATCAAGCCCCACATGTGACTCCATTGTCTTACTACTTTAGGAAAACAATCCCTACAGCTAGCCACCCTTCTTACCACCACTACCCGTGGGGACAAAGCCCTACAGATAATCACCCTTTTCACCCCACACTCTGCTCTACAACTCAATGATGTCACTTATTCCACCTACAACATTGTTAAAGTGCAGGAGATGCAGCTTACAACATCAAATCGATCCCAGTGTCTCTGTAGAACGCTTAGATCCTAGGGTTCCTATCGTACTTGCTGAAAATGTTCTTATCCTCAATTAAAACAAATGCAGCCGCCCGATTTCAGGACCGGTAAGATTCCATATATTAGGGTTTTGGGTTTAGATATCCTTTCAGTAGCCCCCCACCCCTTCCTGGTACTTCCTGTATTTCAACCGACATATACCATCAGTGTCACTCCTACACCAATGCAAAAAGCCGAACTTGGGGTCTACTTTCTTGTTTTTTTTTCCGGAGGCCCTATGCTTCAGAGATGCCAAAATAGTTGCATACATTGTAAGCCAGGGCTAAGGCAGGACACATCCGAACATATGGCGGTGAAAGCAGATAATAGTATGGTGAGAATTTGTAGTGAAACAAAACAGCCCGGTTCTCCTTTGTTCTGTTGATCGTCGTCTGGGATAAACACACGATTGCGTTTAATGTGACATATGCTGCAAATTAAAACTTCATTTCCAAATCTCTCTTCTAAAGCATTTTCATTACCTGCAGGGCTGCCCGGGTCCATGTGGGCTGCAGACGCTGGGAGGGCGCACGGAACAGACGCGGGAGCCTCAATGAGTGGCGGGAGGTTCCGCTGTTTCCTTTTTATATCTCTGTTATTGTAAACAGTTTTGTTCCTGTTGGACACATGTTGTGCAAACGTGTCCATGTAGCGTGCCTGTGATTTCATCATAACAAAAGGTCCGGCTTTGGATCGGTATGCATTATATTTATACTTATTTATTATTTAGGGGTAAAAAGTAGAAATAATTTTAGAAAACGTAGATTCCATTCCACCTGTATTTTTTTTTTTTCCAGTCCAGGTTGCAAAACTGAATACCGTGTTTTCCCGAAAATAAGACCTAGGACTATTTTTGGGAATTGCTAAAATATAAGACCTACCCCGAAAATAAGACCTAGTTGTGACTATTCCCAGGGCCGGTGATGGCATAAGGGGGAACTTGAAGAGCCGCAGGAGAGAATCAGCGGTGCCAAGGAAGCCGGCGCTAGAGGAAGCGAGGCGGCACCGGAGGAAGCAGAGCCGCATAAGCCGATGCCTCCTCTATAGCGCCGGCTCCTGTCACAGGCGGAGTGATACCAAATGCACTCCGCCTGTGAGGAATCCATAGTGAAAGCGCGCTTCGCTCATCCTGGCCAGCGATTGGTTAGCAAATTGCTCTTGGAAAGGTAGAGCACCCCCTGATTACCATATTTTTGTACATGAATACATGTAGACTGTTGTAGATCAATTAAGTGTGGATTGTTGTACATTAAAGAAAAAAAACTAAGACCTACCCCGAAAATAAGACCTATTGTGTTTTGTTTTTTTTGAGACAAAAAAAAAATATAAGACAGTGTCTTCTTTTCGGGGGAAAAATAGTATATGCCATGACTAACATGATGATACATGACTGCCTGCCATGGGTGACAACAGCGCTTTGTATCTGCAGTACCTATTGTGAATAAGGCCCATTGCAGGGAGTTTGAAGGAGATGGTGACCCTGGATGATGTCTGAACAAAGATGGCACCATCCTTGTAGAGAGAAAAGCAGATGAAGGCGTTGTCAGGGGGAGTCCTATGATCTCTGTGACTGGTAATAAATACCTTGAAGTGTTACATTGACACATTACTTACAGGCATGTAACATGAAACAGTATATCTGATGGCGAGACCACTTTCAAGAATATGTGGTGTAGTTTTAGGCAACCCCCACCCCCAGTAAAGAAGGGACACTAAAACTATCAATATTTAGGGGGGGGGGGTCTCTAATTTTTGGCTGGAACACAGTTAGTGGGGTGAGATCGGTATTGTGCCGGTCTATAGTGAGGAACAGCTGCGATTTATAACAGGCAGCTCCGTTTATGACCAATGATGTGCAATGATCTTGCTCAGAAAAATAATATAATTACCGTACATTTATCTCGCACTTCGCCAGGAAATAGGCATCTGCCTGGCGCACGTACCAGCTTTTTATTTGCTTTTATGTAAATGGATATTTAATGTTTTACTTGTACAGTCCCCTCTCCCCCCCTTCGATTGTGAATGGAGCCGATCACACCTTTCTGCAGTAAAACAGACACAAGTAGAGATCATGTTCATGTGATCAGTTCACGTAAGATGCCTGTGTTATGACAGTTGCTGTGAAAGTGACATTTCAGGTATAAAACATTTCGGGGGCCACGCAGGGTCCCTTCTTCAGGACGACATAGTGACATTCACTGAAGAAGGGACCCTGCGTGGCCCCAAAAAGCTGGTTAAATGGCGCTTGTGACAAGTTTCTCCTGTGCAATCACCACGAGCACCACGGCCATTAAAGTGGTTTTCCCCATAGTTCTCTTTAGGGTCACAGGAGGACATATACTAACCTGACCCAAAGCTCACTATTTATTGCCCGCGATATACTGTGAACGCTGCAGTGAGGACAGATCCCGGCATTACTGTTGAGATCCACCCAGCTGCGTGATTGACAGCTGGCTCTGCCTATCTAGAGGCAGAGCCAGCTGTGCCCGCACCCTCCCCTGTCCGTTTTTCCACTCAGCGCCGGAGGATCAGGGAAGGGAGGGGGAATCCCTGCAGGGAGCGGTGACTGACAGTCACCGTTCCCTGCAGCGAGGTGATCGAGAAGTGAGCGGATCAGTGCATGTTCCTGCTCACTTCCCGATCAATGGAGCCGACCTGTGACAGCTTCTTTGTCACAGGTCGGCTCTAACTATGAGGATGAGTGGAAATCACTGACCTCATAGATCTCCTCGTTAATCAAGGTCCAATCACTGTAAGGAGTGCAGGTGACACATCACAATACTTCATTGCCGGTTGGTGTGGACAGCATTTCATTAACTATATTCGGTCATTTGGTTTGTCATTTGGGTTTTCGGTTGGTCGGATGGTTGGTCAGTCGGTTGGTAGGTGTGGACAGCGTTTCATCAACAATATTCGGTCATTTCTGAATCCGGCTTTTAGCGCCTTGGCACAGTGATTGCAACGTCGTCTCCGTATTTCCAAAAATTACCATAAAATAATCAGAGTGTTATTAATTACAGACATCTCTTACCTACGTCCTGATTAATCTTATCAGCAGATGACAACCGCCATCCCCGCACATCTGCCGAGGTGTCTCAATAATTAGCTATTCTGATAATAAGAATTAATTATTGAGTGAGAATCCCCAAACGCCTGACGAAAAGTAGATTGTGTTAAATAATAATGAAGGAAAAAAAGAAAAAAGGTCAAGTCCAATACAAATAAAAAATAACAAAAACCGTGAACTCAACAATGCTACAAACTTATACAGTGCGAATGTGATCCCTGTCCATGGACTGATTAATATATAGATCAATAGAGAGACAGTGATAGATAATCGATAGCAAATAGAGAGAGATATGATAGATGATAAAGAGATAGAAAATAGATGGATGGAAAGAGATGATAGATAGACAGATAGATAGATAGATTATAGATAGATAGATAGATAGATAGATAGATAGATAGATAGATAGATAGATAGATAGATAGATAGATTATAGATAGATAGATAGATAGATAGATAGATAGATAGATAGATGATAGATAGATAGATAGATAGATAGATGATAGATAGATAGATAGATAGATAGATAGATAGATAGATAGATAGATAGATAGCTTTAATATTCTTTCCTGAGCCCCACCAATGTTTACCAACTGGATTAATTAGAATGTTTTAGGGCCTGTTCACATGATATCAGGTCCTGATCAGGTGCAAATCTGCAGACGCGGTGCTACTGATGCAGTGCGTTTTTGCCGCGTTTTTGATGCATTCCGTTTTTTTTTTTGCTGGAGTGGGGCTATCAGTATGTTAGCTGCAATGCAGTGCGTTTTTGACGCCTTTCGCGTTTCTGGTCCGTTTCCTGACCGTCCAAAATGTGACATGCAGTATTTTTTCCGTCGTAAGCTGAACGGACTGCGCACGTGAGAACTGTAGCCCATAAAACACATAGGGATACATTGGGATGCATTTTTAGTGCAGCAGCGTACGGAGCCGGTCAGCACACAAAACGGACGTCGTGTGAACAGGCCTTGAATAAGGGCCTGTTCACATGATATTAAAGTGGACATTTAAAATCGCCTCCAAGCTCCATGGCGGCTGGTCACATGATCAAATGCATAGGCAGTGTTTAAAGCAGTGGTGACAGACACACAACAACAGACACAATCTCACAGACACACATATACACACTAAGATTTTTAAGATTCCCCCCAGTCTCCCTGCCTTACGAGAAGTGGAGTGGATCCTCAGCCTGAGGTCCAGTGTGGGCTGCTGTGCTGTGACTGAGCACCATCCATACGTGCATTGCTTGTACAACTCCCCTGCGTGCCCTGTAGAGGTGCGAGGAGCCAAGACGTGACGTCACTCCGGTCCAGGCACCTCCACAGGACATGCAAGGAAGCTGTAAGCAATGCACGTATGGAGCTCTCTCGCAGCCATAGCTGCTATCCACCCCACCTCAAGCTGAAACACGGCGCCGAGCAGCATAGGAATGGCTGCTTGGCGTGAGAACTGATGGTGCTGGGCTAGGGGGAGGCTGAGAAGCCTCTCACCTAGAGAAGTGGAAGGCACAAGGCGACCCACGGAACACGGTGTCGCGACCCACTTTTGGGTCACGACCCACCAGTTGAGAACCAAGGCTTTAAAGGAAAGGAGTTCCACGTGGAGCTGTCCAGTCAGCACCTTTAGCAGAGGTCATGTGATCACTGCCTTGGCCTAGGTCACGTGGCTTTCCAATGTGGGGGCCCAGAATGTAAAGGTTGACTTACCTGCTTTGCGACCACTCGCACTTACGACTGACCGCCGAGCAACCTCCGACCTCGCGTGTCAGCGTCAGTGCGACGTGTCGCCGGTGGAAGTGACGTCCTCCGATCTTCACTGCGGGTCCCGGTAAGTATTTTAATTGCCCGATGTACAGTACACTGTTCGGTACTGTACATCTGCAACGCTATACAGTACTGTCCTAATGCAGTACAGTACTGTATAGAGTTCCTCACTTAACGACCAATTCGTTTAACGACCTGGTCGTAGGAACGGAACTCGGTCGTTAAGTGAGGAATACCTGTATATAATTTACTTTTGTAAATTTATATTATTGTAGATTAATGGAATTCAATCATTTTTTGCCCTGCAGATCCCTCCATATGCAGATCCCTCCATACGCAGATCCCTCCATATGCAGATCCCTCCATACGCAGATCCCTCCATACGCAGATCCCTCCATACGCAGATCCCTCCATACGCAGATCCCTCCGTACGCAGACCCCTCCATACGCAGATCCTTCCATACGCAGATCCTTCCATACGCAGATCCTTCCATACGCAGATCCTTCCATACATAGATCATTTCTCTTTTTCTTGTGCTGCATGTTAATATTTACTTTTGTTTTTTCTGTATTGTGGGAACGGTGAAATCTCATTGGTTGTATTTTCCATAATTGATATTATCCTCTTGGCTCCCATGGACTGGCTGTCTGCGTTCCCCAATATCTGTGCAATTTCCAAAACAGCCAGTGAAATCATTGGTTGGACGGACGGACGCCCTCCATTCCGATACAGTTTGCGCCTTTCTCCGAAGTTTACACATAACGTTCTTTTTTGTACTTTTTTTGCTTCTTTGATGCCGGAAATGTCCCTGAGAGGTCCCGGTGTATAGATGAGACGTCGGTGAACCCGGAGTCACTGCGCACATTACTTCCACACCTATCGGGGGGAGATGACGGATGAAGCAAGTTGGACAATAAGCTGTCTGTGGCCCTCTGGGGACCGCTGACGAAATGGGCCGTTTGCACAGAATCTCCGACCTTTTGACCCGTTTCCAAATATTACATTTTTTTTGGGCCCGATTGGTTATTTCACTGGGGAAATGGGGAAAGGTCAGCCATCAAATGGAGAGCTTTTTCTTCATTCCCGAGTTGTCAAACTCTATTAGCGAGACAGCTGCCCGCTAATGGCCAGAGAAGGAGAAGCTAGGGGCAGAGGCGGATGCCGAGGGACTACAAGTCCCATCGTAGCCTTACAGGGAACAGAGGGCTACGTATTGCTCAGTCCCGATGTGCAGAGGGTTCTGCTGGATTGTTAGACATCTCTCTTGCCATCTGTCGCTGTGTAGGTTGTACAGCTGTGATCGCTCGTCTTCATGTTCCTGTCATGCTCCGTCACTCAGACACGTCGCTGTGGAACACGGCCCATGGGGAGATCGCGGTGTGCTCACCATGGCGAAGGCTGCGATTCTCTGCAAGGGAAAACAAGACTAATCCGTGTTTATGTCATGGGCCCTTTCATGCTATACCGTTCCGTTGTGGCGCATTACTACATGAGCGCTAACATGCGCCAAGCCATCCTTTCATTCAGAATGGGCTATCAATGTACGGCAATGTAAGAAACCCCTATGGCATTTCCACAGCGCCTTGTGTTGCCGCAGTAGTGCATTGTGGTGCGCTGTACTGCAAGTCATCCGTGTTCTGGGCTGTCCCTACCAGCCTGAGCAGGGCCGGACTTAGTCTCTCTGCTGACCCAAGGCCAGGTTCCTCAATGCGCCCTCCAACCCATGCCCCCCCCCTCACCCCATGGATAATGGCAGACCTGCAGGCCGCCAAGATCACTTGTACAAAACAAGCGGTGGTTTCCCTGCTGTACATTTAGCTCTAAATGTTGAAAACTACCAGCCCGGTACCCGGAACTGCATGTCCCAGGCATTGAGAGATTGGAATTCCAAACCCCTGCTGCCCCTCTACTCCCTGGTTGGCATTGTGGGAAATCTGAGCCTGAGGCGGTCACTTCAGGTGGCATCTCTTTCGGTCACATGAGGGGGCTACCACTCCTTTCCGGCTAGAGTGTCCCAGGTTGCTAAGAGCTCTTAGCAATGCAGCACCCAACTTGAGTTGTGATGCGCCATTCTGCAGGAGCAGCACCACTTGTTGTATTTGTGCACTTGGCTTCATTCAAGATTAATAGCAACTCATCTCATCACATCTCGTATCGCGCAGTGCGGTGACCCAACACAAAGGCGTGAAGCCGGCCAACAGTCATAGTTAAAGCCCACCATGAAAAGGAAAGGGCACCGTCTTCTGTGAGGTTCACATCGCGGTCTGTAACTTCCTGTGCTGGTGACACCCCACTCCCCATATGTTTTTGCCCCGGTGTCACCTAAAGGGAAATCTGCCCACAGGGAACACAGTAGATACCCTGCCGATGTTCTGTCCCTTCTCCTTTCCACCCAAAACTAAGAATTAAAGTATAAATGAATATGAGAATGTGCGGAGGGTTCACATTGAATGTATGACCCACCCATTCACTGTGTGAATATTTGTCCCTGTGCGTTGGTGTGTAGCAGGCATCATAGGACCCCCATTGTTCCATCTCTAAGTGACGCTCTGACCTGTGTTGGGTGAGATTGTTACATATTCCGGGGGATGTACTTATCTTGTATAACATACTTTTAATTGCTGTTTACTGGCCCTTTAAACAAGACCCCGCGTCTGTAATGGGGGGGACATGCGGAGGAAGACATGAAAGGCCCACGTGTGTACATTACGGCTGCACAAGGCACGCACACGCAGTACAATTTGCCCGAGGCTGGGAATTAATTGATTGCTGCACTGCGCTCTTCTGTTGCATAAATTAACCTGAGCCTCATCGCTAATCATTGTCCTTTCTTGTGCACTTCACAGATGCGCAGCGCTGACATTTCTGTCCTGCGGCTCATGTATAAGATTTGCATAACAAGGTGCATTGATTGCCGTTTATTTGATTAGCTCCTACAAGTGAAGGCAAGCGCTTTCCCCAGTAATTAAAAGTGCATATGTGGTCGCTGAGACCTCGTGGGGAGCGTGCACTGGGGCGTGCTGGCAGCTGTATATAGCTCTGTATAACCCTCTAGGACTCCCCTAAGGAGTGTTTTTTATTTGGAAATGTCGCATAACGTAATCCTGTTATCAGTTTAGGAAACCTTCTCTGCTGCTGGTGGATGTGACAAGGAAGAGAAAAGATTAAACTTTTTTTTGTTTTTATTATATACCTTATTGTGGACCCGATGACATCATCACTGGATCTCTGTGCTTCTCTGTTCAATGCAGACAGATCATGGCTGGTGGGGCTGGGTGCTGTACATAGGTTCCTGAAAACATCCCCGCAACCTGCCTCAAAACTGCTCTCGAGAGCCCTCAGCCCCGATGCAAGCAGTGGGCTGGCTCATGGGAGGAGTTATGCAAATCAGTCCGTAGGAGTGGGCATTCCTGAGCGGGCTGTATTTGCATACAGGCCGCCCTAGGTAACACCCACATGTGATGCTGAGCCTCCGTGATTGATAGATCTGAAATCCAGAAAAGGAAAAGGGCGGGGCCAGGGTGGGGAGGAGAGCGCTAGATGATGCTGGACATCCTCCAGCCAGGAAATGAGGCAGGCCTTACCTGCAGCTCCTAATGCACATTGTGAGAAGCTCTCAGTGTGCAGTGAAAGAGGAGAGGAGACTGAAGGAAAAGGCGGGGGGTCAGATTTGAAACCAGCCCCTTCTGTCCTCTGTAGCTGCAGGCTCTGTGGAGGAATTCACTCTCAAAATTCACAAGTTGGGTTGCAGTTTGTTCCTGAAGACGTTGGAACACCTGCTGCTTGTTCACATGATATGGCAATCGCACTGCAAGGTTCCTATGGAAATAAGTGGGATCGGTATGTTCAATGTCTTGTGTACTTTGAGGATGAATTGCTCCAGAGTAGCTGCAGTTACAGAGGTCAGAGAGGACTCGTTTTTAGAGCCATTTCAGTGCTTTTTGATACATATGTCTATTTTCAGTGGGGCGGCCAGTGGCCCCTATCTTAATTTTGGTTGCCCCTGTCTGCTTGACATCTTGTGTCTCGGGTTTCAGCTGCCAGGAAACCCGAACACAGCATTCAAAACCCGGACTGTCCGGGTGAATCCTGGACAGGTGGCAACCCTACGTATTACCTAATCAGAGGACTGCCCTGGTGGTCTGTATATGATGCTTGTCATGGAGGATTTCTGACCTTCAGAGCTATTGAGCTCCACAGTGTTCACATTTGTTCCGTGTCACATGATGTCCAATCCTATCAGCCGATACATATTGACATCAGATTATTGGACATTGATGGAGCTGACGGGGCAGCGGGGGTTACTGTGAAGGTGACATGTGGACAACATGAATATTGTAAATAGAATGATGTTTCCTCTCCAGCTATTCCGGGCTCTCTCCAGCCTCCTAGCTGTATGTGATGTATAGGGAGTGGTGGTGGGATCTAAATGCTTCCTCTATGGAGTATGTGGGTGATGTATGGAGAAGTGGCGGGATCTCAATGCTTCCTCTATGGACTATGTGGGTGATGTATAGGGAGTGGTGGCGGGATCTCAATGCTTCCTCTATGGAGTATGTGGGTGATGTATGGAGAGGTGGCGGGATCTCAATGCTTCCTCTATGGAGTATGTGGGTGATGTATAGGGAGTGGTGGCGGGATCTCAATGCTTCCTCTATGGAGTATGTGGGTGATGTATAGGGAGTGGTGGCGGGATCTCAATGCTTCCTCTATGGAGTATGTGGGTGATGTATGGAGAAGTGGCGGGATCTCAATGCTTCCTCTATGGAGTATGTGGGTGATGTATAGGGAGTGGTGGCGGGATCTCAATGCTTCCTCTATGGAGTATGTGGGCGATGTATGGAGAGCGGTGGCGGGATCTCAGTGCTTCCTCTATGGAGTATGTGGGTGATGTGTAGGGAGCGGTGGTGGGATCTCAGTGCTGCCTTCATCACATTCCTTCTCTCGGCTATGATGGGAATGTCATTCTCAGGTAATAAGCCTCCGAGTCCCGTTTCCAGTCCTCCTCGCTCCCCGTGGCTGTCACAGATCCCCACCAGACGTGGCGCTCAGGCAGATATCTCGCCTCACATTCCCTCATTACGTCGCAGTCTGTTTCTTCAGCGCGGCGTTTTCTGCGGTGGATCCCATAATCAGATATTCGCATGCCGTTGACGGCTGATTATCTCGGTCACCCGCTGGGCCGCGATGAGCCACTTAAGCGCCGAGCCTGAGAATTAATTCCGCATCTGGAAGACGAACTTTAATGCCGTCGTAAAAAGCTGAGCGTGCGCCGCGCTCCGCCATCCGGTCCTCCATCCTCCCAGCGCTTAGTTACAGCATGACGAGCTGCAGGGAACAGATGTGCTGTCACATGTGGCACTTCTATAAATGGGAGGCTGACAGCATCACCCCGACGTGAACAGTTCCTTACCACGCTGGAAGGAGAATTAAATGGAACACTTATCACGTAGAGAGCTGTGAAGAGGGGTGAAGTGCGCCGCCATCAGAAACGCTCTCCTAGAGCCATCGGGGGACGCTCAGACCTGCCGCCGTGATCCAACTGCGCACACACGTGTCAGGTCTTCACACACGCAGTAATAGACATTGGTATGACCTGTGCGCTCAGGTTTACTCTTGCTGTGGTTGCAGTTCGGTAAGAGGAGCCTGCAGAGACCTCAGGCGCTGGCTTGTCTCGTGGAAGAATAGCAAGTGGGGGATGGAACTGATCAGAGCAGATGCAGTGGTTGTAGTAGATGCCCATTCGGTGCAACTCACCCACACAGTCCCGGGACACGGCTTACTCTGCACACAGTCCCGGGACACGGCTTACTCTGCACACAGTCCCGGGACACGGCTTACTCTGCACACAGTCCCGGGACACGGCTAGCTCTGCACACAGTCCCGGGACACGGCTAGCTTTGCACACAGTCCCGGGACACGGCTAGCTCTGCACACAGTCCCGGGACACGGCTAGCTCTGCACACAGTCCCGGGACACGGCTAGCTCTGCACACAGTCCCGGGACACGGCTAGCTCTGCACACAGTCCCGGGACACGGCTAGCTCTGCACACAGTCCCGGGACACGGCTAGCTCTGCACACAGTCCCGGGACACGGCTAGCTCTGCACACAGTCCCGGGACACGGCTAGCTCTGCACACAGTCCCGGGACACGGCTAGCTCTGCACACAGTCCCGGGACACGGCTAGCTCTGCACACAGTCCCGGGACACGGCTAGCTCTGCACACAGTCCTTCTCAGGCCCACCCAATCCCGGCTTATTTACTGGAGTGGTCTGCCCAAAACGCTCCTCCAATGACGTGGGGACTGCTTACCTGAGGCTCCTGATTACCTCAAGCATCAACTCTGCGGTGGGGCGACCCTGGCACTGCAAGAGTTAAGGGCCATTTCACACCAGCCTCAGTGCGTTCTGGCCCTCTGGTTGCCGGAACGCACTGCATCGCATTCCGTCCGGCTCACATTGTGTTGTTGCAGTGACTCATGGGATTTATAGTTGCACAACAGCCTGCAGTGCCGAGGTTGCCCACCCCCTGCCATAGAGATTCATTTTATTTTATGGCCGCTCTGCAATACCCCATTCCACCTGCAGGTGGACCACACAACCCCAATAACAGCGGATCTTTCTCAGAGGTACGGGACCCTCGTCCTGAACACATGAGGTATTTTCATGTGATCGTGGACGGCGCCATCTTTGTCCATCTTCACTTCCTGGACTGAGATGCCGGTTCAGCGACGACAGTCATGTAAACACTGGTGCCTGTCCAAGCGTTAAATGAGACATTCTGTCTGTGTTTAAAATATCTGATACAGGGGCGTCCCCAGATGTGGTGTCACCCGAAACGGCCGCTGGGTGACACCCCACTGGGACGCCATTACGCATGTGCTTGACGTCGTGACTCACTTGTGCAATAACGACACGCGTGCTTACCTGCTGGCTGCCATCTTGGTTATGGATGCTGGTAAAGAGAGTAGGGGATGTTCACCCGACGGGATAAGGTATGACCTCGTCTCTCGTGCAGTTGTCAGGCTCTGGGTCCATGCCCGACTTTTCAGCTGGGGTGACACCAAAATGACGGTCGGTCATTTCGGTGTCACCCAGTGTGGACCAAACCCAAACCCCCCCCCGTGACACCACAGGTCTGACATGGTGTCCACAGTTGGCTGCACATTGTGACACATCATGCAGATTGTTTATGGTGAGGGAGATGGGGCGTGGACCCCCCCCCCAGCAGGGAGTACTGGGCGCCCCTTTAGCAATGCAGTAGAGCCAACTGAAAACCTGCAGCCACCTACGAAGTCTGATTGTCTCAGCATCCAAATCTTTGCTGCTTGCTGCTTTGCTGCTTGCTGAAAAAATGAGACATTATAAATTCATAAGCGAGCGGACCTTCATCCGGAGCGGGGCCTTCACCCCGGAGCGGATCTTCACCCCGGAGCGGACCTTCACCCGGAGCGTACCTTCACCCGTAGCGGACCTTCACCCGGAGCGTACCTTCACCCGGAGCGGACCTTCACCCGGAGCGGGGCCTTGACCCGGAGCGTACCTTCACCCGGAGCGTACCTTCACCCGGAGCGGACCTTCACCCGGAGCGGACCTTCACCCGGAGCGTACCTTCACCCGGAGCGTACCTTCACCCGGAGCTGACCTTCACCCGGAGCGGACCTTCACCTGGAGCGTACCTTCACCCGGAGCTGACCTTCACCCGGAGCCGACCTTCACCCGGCAGCTGGAAGTCCACTCACTCTACATGACTGAAGCCCGCAGACTTCGGTGTGTTAACAAAGCAACGCTCTGCGCTCAGATCTGGTGTTTTGTAGTCCGCACAGTTCCTATCGCTTCCAGGAAAAGCGGTCGGAGGATTAAAGGTTCCCTGTGAAGCTGGAGGAACACTGTCCTCATTATCTGGGCAGGGAGCTCGGAGTGGCCCTGCGGGGCCCGGGATCGCCTGACATAAAAGGTCTCTTCGGGGACATGAATCTGAGTATTCCCTTCCCATCTGCTGCTCTCTGACCTTCCATCGCCCAGACCCGGCACAAAGCTCCCCCTCATTCCTCGCACAATTACACAATTGTTGCAGATGGACAGGTAGAGGCCGCACTGCAGACCATCGCCGCAGACCATCATCGCCGCAGACCATCATCGCCGCAGATCATCATCCATCCATCATCCTCCATGTGAGAGAAAATCATCTCATTGGCTACAGAAAATTAAAACCAGACGGAGGCTCTAACAGTTCTTTAGTAGAAAGATTCAGCTCTGGATCCCAGTAGAGGTGGATGTGATATATCTTCCTCACACTTCCTGTTGTGTCTCAAGACAGGAAGTTAAGCAAAATCTCTCCAATAGGACACCGAAAGGGGGAAAAAAAAGACAATGTTTCAATCTGCACGCCGCTACTCCATCCAAAGTTTCAGAACGTTCGAGCTTTATATATACTTGAAGAAACTCGGTCACATGTCGCGTGATCTCCGACATTGTTCTATGACGACAACATCTTCCATAGCGCTGTACAAAAGGAGGAAATACAAGTTCCACAGCAGCAACATTGTAACAAGTTTATTATATTTATTATTATACACTTATATGAGATTGGAACTCCGTCCAAAGCAGATTCCATTGTTCTAGAACGTTCCCCGATGACGCGCAGCGCTCCCTTCTGTTCTCCTTTTTATAATTTTCTCGTTTTATTGAACAAGTTTTGGATTTTCGGCCATATTGGATGAAGTCATCATAGACTAGACAGGTACCCTTGATAAGCCGTCATTGCTCGCTCCATTCTCCGTGCTGCAATCTATCGTTTCTGGCTTTGTAACGTTCTCGCTGCGCCGGGTCACATGACTTTCGCATTCCGCCGCTTTGGTTCCATTTAGATTGGGACTCTTTTATTTCCCGAGCGCTCTTCCTATCTCCTAATATATTAAACACTGTTTGGCCGTCGTTAATTATTGCTGGGTTACCCCGACACATTGGAAATTCATGAGATTCACCGAGTACTGAAAAGAGAGGACGTCCTCCATGACCTTTGTAAGTGACATGAATTCTCAATGAAGCCTCGGCGCGTGCGGCAAATCCTGACTTTACCATGCAAGCCGAGATCCCCGGGCAGGGATTCTACTACATTTCCATCTGTGCTTCTGAGTCGGCCGTGTTGAAACTGACTGGTGGCTCTGGAGCAATGCAGAGATACGTCGACGATATATCGTTCAGATCCACCACGCTGAGCAAACCAATAAAGACCTTTATAGAGGAGGAGTGCAGAGAGTTCAGCTACTTCCAATACATTTAATGATCTGATTCATCTATATTTACATTAATTGGTGTTTTCTGCCTGGAGTTCCTCTTCCAAGCATTCCCAGTACTGTGGATAATTAATGAAGCCAATGAAGCTTTAATGTGGCCTATCTGTCATTATTATATCCCAATGGTTCAAGGACACTAAAGATCTCCTTTATAAACATGTAAACTAGCACAGGTATGTGAACGGCATTATGGACGGGAGATCACATGACCTTCGTCCTGAACTATACAAGGATGCAATGTGTATAATTCATCCTGATATACAGAGTAGCTGCAATTATGTGTACAGACAGGGCTGTCCCTGTAACAAGGCAGCCTGAGGCATCTTTTTGGGTCATTTGATGGGGGTGGCAGGCAGAGCGGCATGGCGTCCTGCCAAGCTCACTGACATCATTGGTTGCCAGGAGCTGAGCGGGATGCTCTGGCTGGTATCCCACCCAGCTCCTAGCAACCAGTGACAGCAGTGAGCCGGGAGAGACACCAGCCGGAGCAGCAGAGATAACCCACCACCCAGTTAGCGTGCAACACCAGCAATGCCACCACCACCCCCAACCGTGCACCCCCCAGACCCCCATCATCTGCCCCACCCAACCATGCACCCCCTGGACCCCCATCATCTACCCCCACCGAACGTACACCACTGGCACCAATACCCTCCCTGCCTCTGGTGGCGAAAACGCTAGCAATACCCATGTGTAGATAATTACTAACGCATGACAAAGTTGCAAAACTGGGTTCAGGTTTGTTCCTACCTTCTGACATGAAAGGGTTAAAGTGTATCTAAACCCAAAACCAACATTTCTAAGACATTCCATCTTACACATCTTTATACATTATGTCTGCATTGGTTTTCTTTTGTAGGCTTTTCTCCATTCTGTTCTCGGGGGCAATCCACTCCCTTTCCATGGGTGACAACACTCACTGTACTGCATCTATGGCGTTGTCACCCTAGATTGCTTTCCTGATGTGGACAACAAACACCTCCCCCTCTCCCCATCTCCATTACATAGGGAGGAGGCGATCTGTAGGCTGGGGAACATTGTTTGAGATATCAGCTCAGTGCACAGGAAGTTACAAGGCTGCCGGGTTCCTGGCAGGATCTGTATTCTTCTCTACCTGTAGAAAATTTTTCTTAGCCTACAAGAAAACTAATGCAGCCGCCACATCTGAGGACTGGAAAGCTGCAATATATTACATTTAGGGCCGGTGCAGACCTGAGCGGTCCAGGGCGCGCGTCCCGGGGGTCACGCAGTGGTGCACAATTGCAGACAGCGACTGCCCTGCGGCCCGCATTGATTTCAATGGGGTGACATCCGCGCGGCGATCACAGAAGAAAGGTGCATGTACCTCTTTTCTGCGCTACACGACCCGCCGCTGCTTTAGCTGCGATCGTGTTCGGGTGCACAGGCGAAATCTAGGGTTGCCACCTTTTCTTCAATTGAAACCCGAACACTCTAGCCACGCGCGGACATATTTTGGGGGGAGAATGAGGCGTGGCTTATTCAGGGGCGTATCTGCCGCGAGGCAAACAAGGCGTTTGCCTGGAGCGGCAGATTCGCTGAGGGCGGCGTTGCTGCCTTGCCTAGGACAAAGCTGCACATCCCCCCCCC
>NW_017307070.1:628950-629226 GCF_000935625.1 Nanorana parkeri | reverse complement strand
GGGCTTATGCATATGTAAAAGGCACCGCCCATTAATGTGTAAAGAGCAGACATGCGCACCAGCAAAAAATTAGTTTTGTTTCGATTCCGAATTTGCGTTATTTCGTTTTTCGGCATGCGGGTCCGAAATTTAATTAGTTTTGGGATTCAGATTCGGAAAAATTTGTTAGCGGTATTCCGGCCAAACTTTCGATTCGTTTGTTGCAGCAAATTGACATTAGGGGGAAAAAAACAACTTTTATTTTATTGTATTTTTAGTTTGAAGAAGAAGCGTGAG
>NW_017307070.1:621296-628840 GCF_000935625.1 Nanorana parkeri | reverse complement strand
GGGGGGGTCCCTCCCAATATTCCTACCAGACCTAAAGGGTCTGGTATGAATTGGGGGGGGTGTCACCACGTTTTTTTTTCTAATGACATTTTGCTGCAACGAAATTTGGTCCAGAATACCGCCAACGAATTTCGGAATCTGAAATTCGGATTTGTTTGCATTCGTTATAACTCCGAATTTCCGAAATTTCGTCCGAATTGGGGGGGGCAGTAGCCCCTATCCTAATTTTGGTTGCTCCTGTCTGCCTCACATCTTGTGTCCGAGTTTCTGCTGCCATGAAACCCGGACTGTCCGGGGTGAATCCTGGACAGGTGGCAACCCTAGCGGAATGGTGGCGGGGGACTGCGGTGCCATTTGAAAATAATGGCGCTCACAGCGCGATCGTCGGTGATGGGCGACTCCGTGACAATCCGCGCGGTATCGTGCACGGTCACGGATCGCCCAGGTGTGCACGGGCCCTTAGGCCCCATTCGCATGTAGCGACTTATCGTGCATTTTTGGGATATCGCGAGAAGTCGCCGGCTAATGATAGTCAATGGAGCTGTCTTAGCTCCATGCCGCGCGTCGCGGTCGCTCGTCGCTTCTACAGGACCCTTTTTTCGGCGGATTTTGCGCTATTTTGCTTTTTCTATGGAGCCCGACGGAGAAGGTCGCGCTACGGTCTGTTTTCTGGTGTTTTTTTTTTTGATGAAGATCCACAACAAAGCGCGATATAAAAAAAATGAAAATGGGGACGCTGTGCTTGTTTTTCCATCTGCGCGCCGGTAATAACGCCGACAGTCCGAGGTCCTGGCATCTTCCAGGGACGCGGCGGTGGTGCCGGGTCATTAGGGCGGCTGGAACTGAGCACTTCAAACAGAATAATTTGAGGCAAATGACATGTTTGGGGAAAGGCGGTTCCAGGCCGAGCCGCTCTTTGATGTGCGCGGGGTATGTACATTTCCACTTATTAACCATCTGGACAGCTTGGAACAACAGCGGAAGGCCCAATTAAACGGCTTTTTCCTATTCCCTGCCAGCGACATGCATTTTTCATGGGGGGGCGGAATTCGTTTGCGGACGCTATCGGGATGACTGAAAAGGAAGCTCCTATGATAGGAACTGTCACCGAATGTAATCTCCGATCCCTCACCTTCACAGACCGTCCCGGGGAAATGGGGAAGGTGACGGACAGCGACAAACTACACATCAGTCAGCCGCCGCTCTCTCCGTGTTCGCGCTCATGTTCATGTCAGGGTGATTTAGGGCGTTCCTCGCCGCAGCAGAGGATTTGGCAAGATGAGCCAAGATCTAAAAAAAAATCCAAAATCTAAAACCGCGGCGATGGGAACCCGACCGGATGATGATAATGAGGTCGCTCGGCGTTCTGTGCGTCAAACTATTAATATGTAAAATCGTGTTTTTACCTTTTTTTTTCATCCTTTGTTCCATCTCAGTGCTGCTGCCCCTCCGCTGCCCCTTTGCAGCCACTTTCTGTCCACATGCCATGGCATTTCCTGATGGTGACAACAGTGGATCATGTCTGTGTTGTCATGTGTGTCGAAATGGCTGCTCGTAGTCCCTATCTGAACAGGGTGACAGCGCAGGAGCATCATTGGGAAACGGGGAAGCAGCGTTGTCACCCTATAACAGGACCTTCACGGCAGGATTACCAGTTTTCAGATTTTTTTTGAATCTGCAATGGTGTTCATATGGCTGCTTGTAGTCCGCAACTGGACAGGTTGGCAACGCAGTAACATGATTAGTTAACAGGAAAGGTGCGTTGTCACCCTGAACAGGAAGTGCTTGAACAAAAGACCTTCATGGTGGGATCCAGTGGCGTTGCAAGGGGGGTGCGGCCTGCACCCGGGTGTCACCCCCCTCTCCCCCCCCCTGGAAGGTAGGGCACTCGGTCAAAGGACCAAGAACCCGACAGTTGTTCGAGAGAGGTGGGGACCCGGAGGCATACCTTATCCTGCCGGGTGACGTCCCCTCCTCGTTCTGCCGGCGTCCATCACCAAGATGGCTGCCAGCAGGTAACAGCGGTACCGCTTGTTACGTCATGCGCATGCGCTATGACGTCACTGCGGGGTGTCACCCGTTACCCGCACCAGGTGTCACCCCGCCTCGGAACGCCTCTGGTGAGATCACCAGTTTTCAGTCTTTTTGAATCTGCAATGGTGTCCAATTGGCTGCTTGTAGTCCCTATCTGAACAAGGTGACAACACAGGAGCACGACTGGGAAACAGGGAAGGCGTGTTGCCACCCTATAACAGGAAGTGCTTGAAACAAGGACCTTCATGGCAGGATTACCAGTGAAGCTGCAGCCTATCATAAATTTAATTCCTGGTGATCCTGCCATGAAGGTCCTTGTTTAAGCACTTCCTGTTATAGGCAACACGCCTTCCCTGTTTTCCCAATTGTGCTCCTGGGCTGCCACTCTGTTCAGATAGGAACTAGGGACTACAAGCAGCCACCTGAACACCATTGCACATTCATAAAGACTGAAAACTGTTGGTCCTGCCATGAAGGTCCTTGTTCAGGTACTTCCTGTTATAGGGTGACAACTGTATCCCAATTTTTCTCCTGCGTTATCACCCCGTCATGTGGCCCTGGGGGAGGCTACAGGTGGCTGTGCTGACGCACATTGTGCAATAAAAGGCCCACCGTTGTCACCATCAGGAAGCCGGTCCAGAGCAACAATGTGCAGCCCAATGGAGCGAGTGCATGTAGACAGGAAATGGTTGAATGAGCCCGGAGGGGATCCGCAGCACAAAAGGATAAAAGAAGGTGAAAAGGGTGACTTATGATAAAGAAAGCATGTCAATTGTTTATGATATTGTTTGAATGAATTGTTTATGATTTTAGATGATCTTCCGGCTGCTGCAAATTTCCCAACGACGGATCCCTCCTAGCGGCCCCCGTCCGGCCGTTGATGAACGCGCAGGGCGCGCGGTCACAACTCACTTTGATGCGGTGCCATAAAGCGGCCTGGGGAGGGAGCCCTTCACGCTGCCGCATACTATAAATGAGATATTACATGTGAAGGGTTTATATTGGCCCATAAAACACGGATCCGGAGTTTGCAGAGCCGGCTCCCAGCAATTAGAGAGGAACGGGTGTAATTTCATACATCTTTTATCGGCGTTGACGACTCCGCCGGGAGACATGAACCATCTCACACATTAAATCCGACACGCTCGGCATATACGCCACTTAAATACACATCGGGCGCTCGGATCAATGTCTGAGCGCTGATCTCTCACCCTTTTATTGGGCCGGACTGACATGAGGGGTCACATGGACAGCAATCAAAACAATATATATATATTTATATGGTGCTGTTGAAGCCAGTCGGACCCATTCCTCTAGGTCAGCCTAAGCCAACCACCAAGTACTAGGTCCGGGGCTCCCCCGAAAGAAGAGCCCTGGTTCAGGAGAGGAAGAACCCTTATGGCCATACATCCTCCCACCTTCCTCGCCAGATTATTATGACCACCTGACGTTTGTAGGCAAATTAGCTATAATTTGGCGCTGAAGTTGCTAGAGGGCCAGACCATTATAAATAGGGAAGCGGGTCGGTTACCACGACAGTAGAAGTGATTTGTTTCTGAAGATTCGGGGAAACAACGCGATGTAACAGCCTTGGAACGCGGGATGATTGTTGGCGCTCGGAGCCATGGAGCGAGTATCAGTAAAACAGCAGAATTCGTTACATGTTGAAGAGCAGCTCATTGTTAAAGTGTTTAAAGACCGGACTGTCAGCCGAAAATCTGGGTCTGAACGTGCGAATTGTGGCCGTCAGCGACTAGTCAATGTTGGGGCAGAACGTGGGAGGAGCAAGACTGGTACAAGACAACAGAAGGGTAACAGTGCATCAAATGACTGCAGATCTTAATCAGGGATCCTCTCAAATGATCTCTGAACGCACTGTTCGCCGTACACTGTATCGTATGGGATATGGAAGACGAAGGCCGGTTCGAACACCTCTGCTGTCTGCAGTTAACAAGATAAAACGTCTCCAATTCGCACAGGAACACAAGGATTGGACAGTCGAGCATTGAAAAAAAGTCATGTGGTCCGATGAATCACGTTTCCAGTTGCATCATGCAGATGGCAGAGTGAGAATTTGGCAGGAACAGCATGAAAGTATGCACCCCACATGCATGGGTACAACCCTTCAAGCTGGTGGGGGCAGTGTTATGGTTTGGGGCATGTTTTCCTGGCATGATTTGGGCCCTTTAATTCGTGTGGAACGACGTCTGAATAGCACAACATACCAAAGTATTGTCGCTGATCAAGTTCATCCGATCATGTTGATGGCGTATCCCAATGGAGATGGCTTCTTCCAACAAGACAATGCGCCATGCCACGGTGCTCGTATTGTGCAGGAGTGGTTTCAAGAACATGAGGGAGACTTTACCTTGCTTAGGTGGCCCCCACAATCACCAGATCTCAATCCAATTGCAGCATTTGTGGGACGAAGTTGAAAGAGCCAATCAGGCAGCTGGTTCCACAACCATCAAATCTCACAGAACTGGACAGTGCTATTCATCAGGCATGGCGTCAGATTCCTCGCATCACCTTTCACCATCTCGTGGAGTCAATGCCAAGAAGAATCGCCGCAGTATTGAAGGCAAAAGGTGGCCCAACGAAGTACTGATGGGGGGTGGTCATAATAATCTGGCCACTCAGTGTAATTAGTGCCAATGTGCGAGGCATGGGCTAGGTTCTATGGCCCTGACCCTCCAGGGTGCAAGGCTCCTGACAGGGGCAGAGAACTCGTGTCCACCTAGCCAAAGCCAGTCGGACCCATTCCTCTAGGTCAGCCTAAGCCAACCACCAAGTACTAGGTTTGGGTCTCCCCAGAAGGAAGACCCCCGGTTCAGGAGAGGAAGAACCCTAATGGTTACACATCCTCCCCCTAGACTTCAGGCTGCCCCAAAAGCCTGCACCCTCCATCCCTTGGAGTGAAAATCACACATATATAAAGTGAAGTGCACAGACAAAAGTGAGAAATATAATTGGTGCCAATGTGCGAGACAATGGCTAGGCCCTATGGCCCTGACTAACCCCTGTCAGGAACTTTGCGCCCTGGGGTGTCGGGGCCATAGGGCCCAGTCATTGTCTCACACATTGGCGCTAATTATTTTCCTCACTTTTGTCTGTGCACTTCACTTCATATATGTGTGATTTTCACTCCAAGGGATGGAGGGTGCGGGTTTTTGGGGCAGCCTGAAGTCTAGGGGGAGAATGTATAGCCATTAGGGTTCTTTCTCTCCTGACCCGGGGGTCTTACTTCGGGGGAGCCCTGGACCTAGTACTTGGTGGTTGGCTTTGGCTGACCTAGAGAAATGAGTCTGCCTGGCTTTAGCTAGGTGGACATGAGTGCTCTGCCGCTGTTGGGGACCTTGCGTCCTGGGATGAGCACTCATGTCCACCTAGCTGAAGCCAGGCAGACTCATTCCTCTAGGTGAGCCAAAGCCAACCACCAAGGACTAGGTCCAGGGCTCCCCCGAAGTAAGACCCCCAGGTCAGGAGAGAAAGAACCCTAATGGCCATACATCCTCCCCCTAGACTTCAGGCTGGCCCAAAAACCCGCACCCTCCATCCCTTGGATTGAAAATCACACATTCACACATATATGAAGTGAAGTGCACAGACAAAAGTGAGGAAAATAATTAGTGCCAATGTGCGAGACAATGACTGGGCCCTATGGCCCTGACTAACCCTAGGAACAGGAACCTTGCGCCTCGGCGTGTCTCAGGAGACTTGGAGAGTGATTTGTTGATGTCACTACTGTGCTGTTAAATGTTCTCCTTGCTGGAGGCCATAACATGAGGAAGCAAAGATGGCCACCTCCATCCAAGGCATGGTAGGTCATTAATGAGTAAAAGATCAGCTGCAGGGAGACCACAGACAATACTGGTGACTCGTCCTCAGCCCTCTACCTGCCTTTTTTGGGGCACAGCTTCCTCAGTGCAGGTCATCTTTAAAGGGAAACTATTGTTTGTTTGTTTGTTTTTTAATTATGGATAGAGCAGAGCAGAATGAAAACCCCTGCCAGGTTTTTATTGCTGTGTGTATACATTCTAGGTGGGTTCCCTATCATATGTCCTGGAGACTTAGGGCCCATTCACACCACATCATCTCCAGACCAGATTGTTTCCAGACCCAAAATGCATCCCAATGTATCCCTATTCTGTTTCTGGCCTCTGTACACACCAGCGCAGTCCATTCCAGACCAGACCAGACAAATACTGCATGTCTCATTTTGTCTGGTCTGGAATGCACTGGAACTGTGGGCAGGTTCACACCATTTTCCCGGACCAGATCTGGTCCAGAAAATGGTGTGAACCTGCCCTTAAATGCAAAGTAATCCATAAGCCAGCTGGAAGCTTCTGGTAACCAGGAATTCTGCATTCCCACTGACAGCAATGGAAAAAATAAATGTATATAGACATCTGTATTTATGGAACAAGGAGGCAGATACATATATTCATATTGTGGGAGCTACATTAACAGGAAACTCCAGGAGCTGGTTACAAGTCATCTCCACCTACTTCGCTTCCCTGCCCCATTTCAAAATGTTGCAGTTGTCACCAGAACAGGAGACGAGGGTCAATCTTCCAATGGGGACACCTGTTGGTATTGCTGCTCTCTATCTGCGTAGTGGTTCCAGGTCATTGGCTCAGAAAGTATTGAAGCCATTGGATCAGAATGACAGACCAGGCAACGTCGTTGTCACCTGCACCCCTGGTGGAGACTACTATTGCCCTGAGAAAGCGTGAGTCCAGCTGACACCAAGGCGAGTTCACGTGGACAGGAAAGAGAATGAAAAAGTAAAATCAGGCGATTTGATAATCTATCGGGAAGAATCAGGGAGGTGCAAATAACCTCCCTCCCCAGGTCATGAAGGGTTAATACTGAGCCATACATTGGAAAAGAAATCTGTGTAATGATTTTTAATCATTCTCCGAAGGAAACGAGCGCAGAACAGGTTCTAAGTCAAACAGCAGATGTGGACGGCTCACACCCAGCGACCGCAGGACC
Source organism: Nanorana parkeri (assembly GCF_000935625.1). Lineage (NCBI taxonomy): Eukaryota > Metazoa > Chordata > Amphibia > Anura > Dicroglossidae > Nanorana > Nanorana parkeri. The sequence goes on along the minus strand of NW_017307070.1, from coordinate 621,808 downwards.
CACAGCACAGCCGTAGATTAGGAACGCGCTCCGTTCCCCAGTGACTATTAACTCAGAGAATTGGAGTGTACGTGTGTAATGAGGGGACCGCCGTTATACATTATTCAGCCACAATTAAAAATTAAAACCAGCTGAATTATATTCTTTACACAAAGCGCCATTAAGTACACAAATGTGCACAATTCCTGCCATTGTATTTGCACGCCGCACCGAGGTTCCCCTCCTCGAAAATGAGAAAACCGTGACCCCCCCCCCCAACCCTGGCGCATGGGACAGGCTCCCCTTATAATGTGTTGTTATGAGGGTTATGCTTTTTGTGCCTTCTCACTTCTCGGCCTCGTCACACATAATAAATCCACCAACAATTTGTCAGGAGTAAGTGGCGGCCCGAAAAACACCCTCCGAATAGAGGCCGTGAATCAGGCCGGGGCCTGGGGAGGATTTAGACCAGCAAAACCTTTTCTTTTCCTTTTTTTTTTCTTTCCATACTCAAAACGCGTTGATTCATTTCA
>NW_017307070.1:615340-621011 GCF_000935625.1 Nanorana parkeri | reverse complement strand
CGGCTGAGCTTTATTATTATTATATATAATAAATATATTTATATCATAATATATATATATATATATATATATAAAATTAATACATTTGCAATTTGTTTCGTTTCGAATCAAAATTCGGACACATCCAAATTTTTGAATCCAAATGCATCCGAATGTCTCCGAATCCGAATTTCCGTTTCTGTATTTCGGGTTTCCCCATCAGAATTTCGTTCAAAAACTAAACTGAATTGGACATGTGACTTTTCTGGCCAATCACATGTGTTTTTCGGTTTTATGCATCCGAATGGGTCTGAACACAAAAGTTTTTCTACGGTAAAGTGGGAGCGAAATAGTGGTGTGTAGGTAAAAATATTTTAATAATGTTTGCTCATAGCAAGAAAGCACAGAACAGCCAGTGCATGACGGGGGTTCAGACGTTCATCCTTCATCAGGGTCTTTAAAGGGGGAGGGTGTCTGTTCCTCTAAAAAGTGTTGGCTGTGGTATTGAAGGAAAAGGAACACAATGATGCGTTCACCTCTCACTCTGCACTCTGCTTCCTCCTCCTTTCAGCATGCATCTTGTCAGTACAGTGCTGCTTCTCCTCCTCCCTGTCTAAGCTTTGCTGTACTGCAAGAGGCGGATACCCAGTCAAAGTCCAGTACTGCCTGCATTTAATGATGCACTAATGAATGTCGAGGGACATGAATTTGTGTCTTTTATATCTGCCTAGAACTCGGCTTTTAATGTATACTCTCTAATATATATATATTTATTTTAAAGACTACATCCAAGAGGTTGAGGTTCTTCCCGATGCGCCACCTGAATTTTCGCTCTGTATCTCCATGGCTTGCCGCATGAAAACCCATCTAAATATTTTTTCTCCTCTAATTCTGACGGATTGGCTCGTCTCAGTATGTATATGATGGCCCTGCAGAGCTCAGCGCCGAGCCACTGATAAGAGAAGATTAATTCATTCTCACACAAGGTCAAAATCAACATCTCTGCCAGCGTCTTCCCCTCCAGCTCCATTCATCTTGTCACACACTGCTGATTTATTTGTACAAATAACTGAAGGCTCCGTTAGTCCAGTAACATCAATTATACTTTATAGTGGGTTACACTTCAGCAAGCAGCAGCCATTATTCGCAGTCCTTTGCTGTATTATCATTATTGCCCTGCAGTGGTGGCGAGGTCTAGGTACAATGGCGTTACCCAGGATACTCTAGGACTAGGCCAACTGTAAGCGTGTTTTTCTGACGCTCCTTCCAGCACAAAGCCTGGTGGTGTTTAGTTGCATTTCAAAGGAGAACTCCCAACTTTCCTCCTCTAACATGTGTTCATGTACATAGCTTAGCTGACCTTTTCTCACCTGGAGGACAGGAGAAGACATGGCTCCCATGAAGTCTCATTATGCATTATGGCTGGTGCTTTCTCAGGTGCCTACAAGCCAAGGATAAGAAGTGTTTTATATTAAGGGGAACCTACTGGGGATGGCATGTCTGTGGTTTTCCGTGTGTCCGCGTACATAGCTCAGCTGACCTATTCTCACCTGGAGTACGGGAGACGACAGGACTCCCATGAAGTCTCATGATGCATTATGGCTGGTGCTTAGTCAGGTGCCTACATGCCAAGCAGTAGCAGAGGATAAGAAGTGTTTGATATTAAGAGAACCAGCTAGGGATAGCATGTCTGCAGTGGATTTAAAACCGTATAATATTCCCCTCTGATGGCTAAATTGGACCTTGAACCGTTTAGGGTACCCTTGTACCAAGCAGAGTAGGGGAATTCCATTATACCTAAAAATACATGAACATATCAAAATATGTTTTGAGTGGGCACCAGAAGGTTGAATCATCTGCGGGTTCTCAGTTTGGTTTCCCCCAACCACGAGGTCAAAGTGTCTCATCGCCAGACTTCCGAGTTCTTAGTTTGTTCTACATTTTGGAGAATCTATAGGGGAAGGGTTGCAGCATCAGATGGATTGTAATGGTCACACTATTTGGGTAGAAGGATACATAGTGTGAGGTATATAAGGTTGGTCTTAAATGGGCCTACCCCACCATGATCTTTAACCATTTAGGGGTAACTGTAGAAGACAGGTCCAAGGTGGTCTGGCCAACACTTCTACCTTCTCACTAGAAAGAAGGCAAGAAAGGAGTGAACTGCAAGACCCGCCCCCCCAAGGATGAATTGTGGCATATACAAGGACCTATAAAACAGTGGCTGGTCCCCGTCATTCTTGATGATACTCTCCCCTGTCTATGGGTACCCAGTCTATCATTAAAATATCCTAATATAATAGTTTCATCTGGAGATGTAGATATACGTAGAAGTGGGAATGATATTAGTCAGGGGTGTACGGCTGGGCCTTGAGTGGAATCCCTTGGCAGGGACAGAGTCCAAAAGCGAGGTACAGAAGGGAAATCCAAAAGCATAGTCGGGTCCAAGTCCGGGTCGAGGCAGGCAGCTAGGTTCAGAAGCGAGAAGGCAGGCCGAAGGGTCGATAACCGGGGTTCAGGAAGCAACAGGTTTTCACACAGGGACCTGGCGATCACACCATAGAGGTAGAATAACTCGGCAATAAGCCAAGGTTCTGACTGGTTTAAATACCCAGGAAAACCAAGGACCCACCCCCTGGTTGCTGAGGCGACCAGGAAGTTTCCCTTACCAGGAGCCAATAGCAGGGCTGACGGGGCAGATGGTGTGTGCTGGGGACCTCCCCCAGCCTGGCTAGCACCTGAAAGCGCTAAGTGGCGCAGGCGCGTGCCCCTGTGCACGCGTAGCCTGTGTACAACGTGTGCGTGCCGCGCATTTCGCTAGTGCGTGCCGCGCATTTCGCTAATGCGCGCCAGGAGAATCCTGCCAGGAGAAGGGGAACCCTGCGCCACCGTTGGCGAGCCTGGTAAGGAGCTGCACCCCCGTTCCCTGACAATATTGGACTTTTGCTGCTCTCCTGAAACCTAATTCAGATGATAGAAACATATGTAGAGCAACCATACAATTAACGTAGCGGTATGATGTTACATCGACATTTAATAGATTTTTAATCCTTTTATGAATTAAGTTTTGAATTCAATCTGCATATTTCCTGAACAGGGTGCGTCCCGTGTGGATGCATCAGCAAATAATTTGATAGCTTCCTCAATGTGTGTGACTGAGGTGGGGAGATCCTCATTTGTGGGAGAATGGCTTTCTATCAATAACACGGAAATGCCACAACGCAAAGATTTAATTACAAAAAGCCGACAGATGTGTCGCCGATGTTACATTAGTGACATTTTATTTTATTCTAGAAAAGCAAGAATTGTGGTTTTTGTGGGTGTTTAATCATCTTTATGGTTTTCCCCAGAAGCTAAATGTGTCCGCTTCTTCCATACAGGATATGATAATGTACACTAATGAAACATTCTGGATTGCCGGTTATAAAACGCGTTTGTACATCTGCAGGGTCTGCAGTGACGTCATTATGTAAACCCTCCCATTTCGGATAACTCGAGGAAGGGGGGCAATTTATCAAATAAGTGTACATGAAAATGGTAGCGATGCTTATAGCCGGGGCTTGAAAATTAACTCAAACGAAAGGACGCCGGTGCGGCCGATTCACAGTGCGCCGGTTTAAATAGTAACCATCCCACGCTGTCCGGTGCGCTAACCGGGCTTCTGACAAGCTACGCTTATTACTAGCGTAGCGGGGAGGTCCGCCGCGCGTCTTGCGTATCCTGGTAAAGCAAAACAAACGACAAACGCACTCAACAATTTGTTACCAGTTATACAGTAAGGTGCACACGAAATGGGCTTTGAACAGTAGAACAGTAGAAAGGCATCATGGCACACTCACAAACCAGCATGTAAAACAACTTGTCTCACCACTAAGGACAATGACAGAGGTTTGGATACACGTCTTCTGCAAAGGATGTGTAAGCCGCACTGCCGCGCCAAGGCACCTCTTATAGTGCGGTCCTAACTCTAAACTATGAGAGTCTCCATCTTGGAGCACATGGGGGCAGAAGATATCAAATTGGGTGCAGGCCTGTCAGGAGGACGCCCCACCTCCTTAAAGGTACAGAAACACACAAGGGATCCCGCACATCCCATTGGCAGCTGAGAAACCCCATGCGTGTGCACCTTACTGTATAACTGGTAACAAATTGTTGAGTACGTTTGTCGTTTGTTTTGCTTTACCGATTTGGTGCAGCGACGCATGGGGTTTCTCAGCTGCCAATGGGATGTGCGGGATCCCTTGTGTGTTTCTGTACCTTTAAGGAGGTGGGGCGTCCTCCTGACAGGCCTGCACCCAATTTGATATCTTCTGCCCCTATGTGCTCCAAGATGGAGACTCTCATAGTTTAGAGTTAAGACCGCACTATAAGAGGTGCCTTGGCGCGGCAGTGCGGCTTACACATCCTTTGCTGAAGACGTGTATCCAAACCTCTGTCATTGTCCTTAGTGGTGAGACAAGTTGTCTTACATGCTGGTTTGTGAGTGTGCCATGATGCCTTTCTACTGTTCTTGCGTATCCTGGTGGCGCGGCGTAACACAGAACGGCAGCCATCTTAGGAGGGCTATAGTCCGGTCATGCTGACTAGTGAAATTTTTGACTGACTGGTGAGACGCCCTAAAATTTTTCAACATCCGCTTATAGCCAACTATTAGATGCTTGCATGTTACATGTGAAGGGTATTTTTTGGCTCACCCGTGGCCATCTTATAATGGGCCTGTCACCTTTTAAAAGTAAAAGTTAAAAAAAAGACACCATAAGGTCCCGGCTGTTATCAAAGAAGCCTTGTGCACCCCTCTGATCCTGGTTTCAGTTTGTAAATGTCCCTGAGTTCAGTTTGTAAATGTCCCTGAGTTCCGGCATCTGCACTGCTCCCCCTACACCTAGCTCAGTCCTGCCTCTATCCCACCGACATATCTCAGCAGCCAGTAAGGGTACTTTTATTGGATAGTGCCTGATGGGTAGGTGGAGTCCAGTCTTGAAGTTCAGCTTTTAATGACAAAGTAAAGCCATGATCAGAGGGGTGCACAGAAAGGCTTGTCTGGGGATGATGGTGACAAAATTCAGAATAGTGGATAAGTTCACTTTAGAGGATTGTTAACTTTAGGAATGTGATGACAGTCGTCCAATCCGACTAAAAGCAGATCTGTTGTCTATGGGCATTTAAAAACGATCCCGCCCAACAAACCTTAGGAGAGAAGACCGTTGGACAGGATAGAAAAAACATGGAAAACGGTTGGACAGGATAGACCTGGTGTGATGGTTTATTCCAATAAACCGACACTGGGGCTCCTTTTACGAATTAAGGGGTGGTCTCTGCATGTCTTCTATACGGGAATGATCATGTGACCCAGACATTACTGATTATGACTAAACCTGGGCTCGAAGATATCATGAGATGCTTGGATCATGCCTTGAATGTCCAGCCATTCTTGAAGCCTATGGGAAAAGTCCATCTATATCCAGCAAGACTTCCGCTGATGCATGCTGCTGGCCCATATGGACTCTAAGATTGTTTTGTCCGTCCACCCAAGTTACATTCTTTGGGAAGGTACTGGGGGTAAACCATAAAGTTGATAATGCAGTATGGAGTATGCAGGGCCGGTGCTGCACTAGGCAAACTAGGCAGACGCCTAGGGCGCACTGCTGCCTAGGGCTCAGCCTTGACCATTCACCCCTCATGGAACTCCCCC
>NW_017307070.1:614596-614975 GCF_000935625.1 Nanorana parkeri | reverse complement strand
GGGGATTGGGGGTTGCGCCACGGGAGGGGAGGTGCAAGTAGCTGGTCTTGCCTAGGGCACAAAATAGCCTAGCACCAGGCCCTGGGTGTATGAGCTTTAGGGGCAGGCTTAAAGTGGGCCTTGTGCTCCTCAGGACCAGCTTTACCCGGACAATGGTGGAGCACTGGTTAGGGTTGCCCTGAGATTTATTCCAGGACTCTTACCCAATATATTAACATTTACCCCGGCCATGTTTCCCTGTGAAGATCCCACCCATACTTTGGATTCAAGTGGACATTTTTTTTCTCAGCTTTTCATATTCAATTAATCCATCTTTCATGGAGCGCTGATCACGAGGATTAAGATTTTAGATCTCCCCCCCGCCCACCCTCATCTTCAG
>NW_017307070.1:608604-614355 GCF_000935625.1 Nanorana parkeri | reverse complement strand
GAAAGAGGTGAGCGTAGATTCCCCCCCTTCTATATGATAATGTAAATTATCCTAATCCGCAGCAGCCAGCCATCTTGCTGATATGATGGATTTGTAAGTGAGCGGTGTCGTTTTCTACCCTTGTCTGGTTTGGAATCCACTAATTTCCCCAAGGAGCGCCCAGTACACGCCCTAAAACCTCCATGAAATGTGAGGCCAGGCGTTTGATTACCATTTACATTGGGAGGAAAAGTGAAGCGTTACACGTGGTGGGATGGTGCTCATTCCTTTACCCGGATCGTGTTAATGCAAAGAGCAGACGAGTCATACGATGTGATTGGAGCGCCCTGATCACAAATACGAGTATGAAATGTGCCGTTACCAGAAAATGAGATATTTGAGATTTGGTGACTTTGCTGAGATGCTTCTTGTTCTCCCGGCTGCCATATTGGGTCAAAACAGGCTAAACAGAATCCCTAAAATCTTAGATCAGCTTTAACAGGTTAAAGAGATTGGAAGTTATTTTTTAATGTATTTAAATTTGCAGCTTTCATTTAATTTATTGCTGCATTTCTCAGGAGGGGTTTCCTGACGGTGACCACGTGGACCATGTGACTCTGTAATGTGTATCGGAATGGCCATTAGATGTCCATGTGACCTTCATTGCAGGATCACTAGGGGCTATTAGTGTAATCTGCAAAATTTAGGGCCAAGCCCACGTTGTTTAGATTAGCGTTTTTCGGTCACAGCCCCTTTACAATTTTGCAAAATCTTGAGGCACCCCGGTCCAAAGTGTAAAAACATAAATGTTAAAAAAAAACTGTGTGGTTCTTAGAAAATCCGTACCAGACCCTTATATACTCTCTGGTGTGGACTTTAAGGGGGGACCCTACATAAAACACTAAATTTTACATCAGAGTACCCCTTCATATCGGCCCTCCCTCTCATATGAGAGTCCTCCCACTTCATATCAGAGCCCTCCCTTTCATATCAGGAGCCCACCTTTCATATCAGAGCCCTCCCTTCACATCAGGTGCCCCATTTACATCGGAGTCCCACCTTCACATCAGAGTACCCCTTCATATCGGCCCTCTCTCTCATATCAGAGTCCCCCCCCCCTTCACATCAGGTGCCCCCTTTACATCAGAGTACCCCTTCATATCGGCCCTCCCTCTCATATGAGAGTCCTCCCACTTCATATCAGAGCCCTCCCTTTCATATCAGGAGCCCACCTTTCATATCAGAGCCCTCCCTTCACATCAGGTGCCCCATTTACATCGGAGTCCCACCTTCACATCAGAGTACCCCTTCATATCGGCCCTCTCTCTCATATCAGAGTCCCCCCCCCCTTCACATCAGGTGCCCCCTTTACATCAGAGTACCCCTCCCCCCCTTATATCAGAGTCCCTCCTTCACATCAGGAGCCCACTCACATCAGGAGTCCCCTTTACATCAGTGTCCCCCCTTCACATCAGTGTCCCCCCTTCACATCAGGGGCCCCCTGCACATCCAAAGCCCCCATTCACATCAGCCTGCCTGCACCGTGGAAAGGCATGAGCCTGTGCACTGCACCTGCGACGCACTGAGTGTGGGTGCAATGCTCTGCAGACTGCATAAGATTAATGCACACTGGTCATGAGACCGATGTCGCTGCAATTAGCAGTTTGTTGGAAAAAAGTAGCTTTTAAAATGATTGAAAATAACTTCTGAGATTGGTGATCGGGTTTCTCTCCAAGTCTTCTTTTTCCATAATGGAGAAGCCCGGTATCTTTATTGTCGGTGAGACCCTTGCCGAATATCATCAGGAACTAAAATATATGACCCGGCTCAGGATCCCGGACGGTGTGCAGGACGGATATCACGTCGCTGACACTTCATTGTTCACTGTGATATTTTTTTTTCAATCAGAATTTTTCACTTGTATTGAAATGACACCTCGAACGACCTCTTGTAAACCCCCCACCTCCCCGCCGGGTGATTTGCTTCTTCACACTCTGATTGTATCACCACAACCAGCATCAATGTTAACAATGAAAGGTGACATTTCAATCGTATGACCCTCAGACCCACCGGTCGCCCTTGTGTATATATCACACATCGAGGCCGCTAGGCTGCTCCTTAATTCAATGAAGGACGACCGGTCAGCTCCTATTCTCTCTATCTCTGTACCAGGTGCTGAGTCTTCACTCCTTATTCAATTGCTGATCCGAGTGTACATTCCAATTTACTGGCTGCCTCCACGTTCCCGGAATCATAATGTAGGACTTGGCGAGGATCTGCCATGCCGTGATGTCATAAAGGATTAGTAAAGATTGTGGAAAGAGATATCTTCACATTGTGGAGCGTAGAAATGACAGAATAGAGGACTGGAGTAGAAGAGACAATTGCCTTGGGGGGTGTACAAGGGAGTCAGAATGATTGGGGAGAGTTTATGGAATCGGAAAGGCATGCACTGCCATGTGTACCTTCAATTTCAACTGTCACTTTGCAGCCACTGGAAGAGATACAGAAGCCAGGTCATGTGACGCATCAACGGTCTACAAAGCAAAACAAAATCCATTGATAGACTGTGACATAATATGCAGTAACACACTATTATTATTTATTATAGCTCTGACATATACCGCAGTGCTGTACAGAGAACACTGAGCCAGTTACAGCAGTCTCTGTACAGAGGAGCTTACACTCTAATGTCCCCTCCCCCACAGTCTCTTCTCTCTCTGTACAGAGGAGCTTACACTCTAATGTCCCCTCCCCCACAGTCTCTTCTCTCTCTGTACAGAGGAGCTTACACTCTAATGTCCCCTCCCCCACAGTCTCTTCTCTCTCTGTACAGAGGAGCTTACACTCTAATGTCCCCTCCCCCACAGTCTCTTCTCTCTCTGTACAGAGGAGCTTACACTCTAATGTCCCCTCCCCCACAGTCTCTTCTCTCTCTGTACAGAGGAGCTTACACTCTAATGTCCCCTCCCCCACAGTCTCTTCTCTCTCTGTACAGAGGAGCTTACACTCTAATGTCCCCTCCCCCACAGTCTCTTCTCTCTCTGTACAGAGGAGCTTACACTCTAATGTCCCCTCCCCCACAGTCTCTTCTCTCTCTGTACAGAGGAGCTTACACTCTAATGTCCCCTCCCCCACAGTCTCTTCTCTCTCTGTACAGAGGAGCTTACACTCTAATGTCCCCTCCCCCACAGTCTCTTCTCTCTCTGTACAGAGGAGCTTACACTCTAATGTCCCCTCCCCCACAGTCTCTTCTCTCTCTGTACAGAGGAGCTTACACTCTAATGTCCCCTCCCCCACAGTCTCTTCTCTCTCTGTACAGAGGAGCTTACACTCTAATGTCCCCTCCCCCACAGTCTCTTCTCTCTCTGTACAGAGGAGCTTACACTCTAATGTCCCCTCCCCCACAGTCTCTTCTCTCTCTGTACAGAGGAGCTTACACTCTAATGTCCCCTCCCCCACAGTCTCTTCTCTCTCTGTACAGAGGAGCTTACACTCTAATGTCCCCTCCCCCACAGTCTCTTCTCTCTCTGTACAGAGGAGCTTACACTCTAATGTCCCCTCCCCCACAGTCTCTTCTCTCTCTGTACAGAGGAGCTTACACTCTAATGTCCCCTCCCCCACAGTCTCTTCTCTCTCTGTACAGAGGAGCTTACACTCTAATGTCCCCTCCCCCACAGTCTCTTCTCTCTCTGTACAGAGGAGCTTACACTCTAATGTCCCCTCCCCCCACAGTCACACACTAATTATTATACATTTATATAGCTCTGACATATACCGCAGTGCTGTACAGAGAACACTGAGCCAGTCACATCATAGGAGACAAATAGCTAATAAGTTCTGACTGACTGCACTCGTGTCCAGCAACAGGCGCTTGGCCAAGGCCAGTGCCGTCACTTTGCTAGCACAGGTAGGGGACATGTGAGAGCGCCTGCTTTGAAAACCTAAACACTTACTGACATATGTGCTCCTGGAAAGTTTTCATATACCAGTACTGATGACATCAGCACACCTGAGATACATGGTCATTGTGGAGGTTTTAACTGAACTCCGATTGAGCTCCAATATAGGAACGCCCACAAATTGGGCTCCAGACAGGGCGAGGAGCTCAAAGGCAAACGTGTTGGAGATACAGATGTTATTTTGTATGGAATTGTCTCGCTTTTCGATTCCCAATCAAAGAGAAGTATAGAAGACTGAATCTATAGACCGGAAGGTTTTATTCCTAATGAGACTTCTCCTTTAAAGGAGAATTATGAGGGGGGTGATTTACTCTCATCCTCATAGTTTGAGCCGACCTGTAACAATGAGACTGTCACAGGTCTTATTGTTAAAAGCCGCCTGATGTACAGGCGACACGTTATTCCCTTACACAGCTGTTCTTACGTGATATCTGTATGTTTTGCATATACAGTAATACCTTGGTTTAAGAGCATAATTCGTTCCGGAAGCATGCTTGTAATCCAAAGCGCTTGTATATCAAAGCAAACTGCCCCATAGGAAATAATGGAAATTCAGATGATTCGTTCCACAACCCAAAAATATTCATATAAAAATGATTACAGTACTGTAATATAATACTGTATAAAATATAAAGAAAAATAAACCAATTACCGGTACCTTTGTGGCTGGTGTGAGGGGGACGAGAGAGAGGAGGATTATTGTGTAGGACGACTTTCACTATCACTAACGGAATCACTTCTATCTCTTGACTCAATGGAATCTTTTTCATTTCGTGAAATTTTGTACATCGCGTTTCTACAAAATTTTGCTCTTATTGCAAGACGTCGCTTGTATATCAAGGCAAAATTTTTCAGAAATGTTTGCTTGTCTTGCAAAACGCTCTCAAACCAAGTTACTTGTAAACCAAGGTATTACTGTAAAAAAAAAAAAACCTAATAAAAAATATTGAAGAGAGACTGTCACAGTTCGGCTCAATAGATCGGGAAGTGAGGGAACACATATCGTCGCTCGCTCACTTCTCGATCCTGTCCCTGCAGAGAGCCGTGACTGTCACTCACGGCTCCCTGCAGGGATTGCCCCTCCCCTGTCCGATCCTCCAGCGCTGACTGGCGGAACGGACGGGGGAGGGGGCATGTACAGCTGGATCTGCCTCTAGATAGGCAGAGCCAGCTGTCAATCACGCAGCTGGGTGGATCTGGACAGTAATGTCGGGATCCGTCCCGGCTGCGGCGCTCTCAGTATATAGGGAGCTGTAGCCTGCGATTATACTGAACTTTGGGTGGAGGGAGGACGCTAGTTTGTGTCCTCCCGTTACCCTAAGGAGAACTATGGGGAAAAGCCCTGACCACATAGTTCTCCTTTAAATCGATCTGTCAAAGAGGGGAAGAGGATATGGGATTAATGTGTCGAATGTTTCGCTCGTTCATCGCAATGTGTCACTCTTGGCATCCCGGATGATGTCACCGTAGACACAAGTGTTCCGTTTGTTATTTACAAGATTCCTAAACTTTGTATCTAGATTTAACAAGGAACAGATGGCACCCAAGTAACCCGATACGGCCGTACAGTAACCCTCATCCGCGGCCCCTCTTTTGTTAAATGTTGTTTTTTCACAGAATTCAGCTTAATTGATTTTTCTTCCTCCGCTCTCTCTCGCTCTCTTTTCGGAGGGCTTCCCCTTTACCTTCCTAAATAGGAATTGGATTTCTCTCCCACTGATCAATATTAATCTATCAGACTTTCCACGTGGGTGGAATTTGGGATTCATTGCAAATCAGCATGCGAGAGCAGAAGGATTTGATAGAAATT
>NW_017307070.1:594397-608518 GCF_000935625.1 Nanorana parkeri | reverse complement strand
CCCCCCCTCGCCTCGGGGGAGCTTCCTCTTCACTCTTCTGTCTGCAGATCTAATTGCGGAGAAAAGCTGACTTGGGGGATCTGTCAAGTCGACGCGCTTTTCCTGCATTTGCTGCCGATTAAAGACGACACTTTTTAACATCCTTTGATTGCCGACGGGGTTGGGCCGGGCCCATCGGAGAACCGGACTGGTTTTGGAAACCCAGTAGAGTTTTCTTTTAGGGGGGGGGTTTGCAGTCTGGTTCTAGCGGCGGAGAGGACCGCGCTGATAAATCCCTTTGTTCCCCACTTTAAATACACCTCCCTGTGGCCATCACAACTTTAATTAGATCAATTAAGCCCAGACACATGCTCAGAGATTGTGCCATCTCCCTGAGAGTCCCGAGGAGGGGGAAATGTTTACACTGAGGACGCCAGATGACCCCCCCACACCCCACAGCACTCTTCATTTCCATTCTTCATGCAGGCGATTTAAAGGCGCAGGCAGATTAGGACTCTTAAATTACTTCCCTGATCCCTGGGGCTCAGAGAGCAGCACAGTTGGTGCCTTAGCTCACACGCTGCCTCCCAGCTCCTAAGTTTGCATAACCGTTTCAAATAACAGAACAGAATCTAAGTGAGGCGATTTAAGAGGGGGACATGATTTGAATGTACAAAATGTTCGTTGGTGATGGCAGCATCAGGAATAAACTTTTTACAGTAAACTCCATAATAAGGACTAGAGGCCGCCACCTAAAACTAGTGGAGAAATGACATCTGATGGCCCCATAGAAGTCTATGGGGTTGTAATGTGCAGGTGCGGCCAGCAGAGGGCCCTGGTGTAAACATTAGAGGAACTGTGCCCTGATCTCGGTAAGTACAGATCCCTGGAAGGGGAGGGTGGGGCAAAAAGAATAAGTGTACCTTGTTTTACAGTGTCCTTCTCCTTTAAAGCTTGCCTTTCTTTCAATGGCGGTTGGTCCCATGATCGCTGTCCCCACTTTTTGATCGCTGCCCCCACCATAGCCACTCACTTGTGTTGCGTGCTCCCAGGAGAGGACCACAGGCCAACGTGGGGACTAGGGTTGCCACCTTTTCTTCAAGCGAAACCCAAACACTCTAGCGACGTGCAGACATTTTATGGGGAGAATGAGTTGTGGCTTATTCATGTCTAGATAGCACCACCCATTCATATGTAAATATCGCAGTTGAAACTATTATCTTCATTTTGGTTGCCCCTGCCTGCCTGACATCTTGTGTCCGGGTTTCTGCTGCCATGAAACTCGGACACAGCATTCAAAACCCGGACTGTCCGGGTGAATCCTGGACAGGTGGCAACCCTAGTGGGGACGCTGCATGCACCAACATGCACAGGCAGCCAGGAAGCACCAGACACACTAAGACACAACTCCAAAGTGGAAGTGATTGGAAAAGGCCTCACGTGGCGCATGCACGCACAGTGACGCTATGAATTATGGGGCATGTAGTCCTGAGGAGGGGAATTGGGTTACGTTGAATGAAGTAAATGCGCACTGCCTGACCGGAAGTTTGGGGAAGTGGCACAGAGGAAGTCAAAGGGTTCAAAATTCAATTGTTTCTGGGATTTTTGACAAGAAATAATTTATTGTCCTGAGCTTAGTTGGTATAAAAAGTAGGGATGCACCGATACCAATACTAGTATCCATATCAGTGGCGATACCAAGTATTTTTTCGGCGAGTACTCGTACTCACCCAAATGCTCCGATGCCTAGCCCGATACTTCCGGTATCAGGAAGCCGGGAAGTCGGCTCCATCCTCTCTCGTCACAAGTGACGAGGGAGCATGAAGCCGCTTCCCGGCCAATCAGGAAACCGGGCAGCGTGTAATGACACAGCGCCCGGCATTCTGATTGGCCGAGAAGCCGGCTTCATGCTCCCTCGTCATCTCATGGCGAGGGAGCATGGAGCCGCCCCCCCCGGGCCAATCGGGTAGCAGGGCGCCGTGTAATATTTCTTGTTAATAGGGGAAGCTGGGTGGCGAGTCATTACACGCCGCCTGGCTTCCTGAATGGGACTTCCGGTACTCGGTAATTTGGTATCCACGAGTACCGGGAAAAAAAATATCGGTATTTGGTACTCGGTACCAAAATACCGGTATCGGTGCATCCGTAATAAAAAGAAAACACAAAGAGAGACTTCAGTCAGTAGCGTCACAAGGGGGGTGTGGCTCACACCCGGGTGACGCCATTGGAGGGGTAACACCAAAATGACTGACAGTCATTTTGGTGTCACCCCCTCTAAAAAGGGTCACGGACCAGAGCCCGACGTTGTCAGTAGAGAGGAGGGGACCAGGCGGCATACCTCATCCTGGCGGGTGAACGTCCCCTCCTCTCACCAAGATGGCCGGCGTCAATTAGATGGCCGCGCATGTGCGATGACGGGACGGCAGGGTGTCACCTGGTCTCCACTCCGTGTGACACCCGGTATTGGGACGCCCCTGCTTCAGTACTGATTTAGGATCAAATATTCTGATTTGATTCTAATAGAACTTTCAGTTCAGGTCCGTTGGATACATCCCAGGTGCAGCGATGCAAAAGGTGTGCAGAGAAAACGGACGCAGCCACCGCGTCTGAGGTCCGGGAAGCCGCAACATGTTACGTTTTGTGTTATTGGGGTGTAAAGCGGATTTGTTGGGTTGGTTTAGTATCAGTTTTCGTTTGCGAGTTTTCAGGAATATTCATTACAATCAATTTGCGCACATTAGGCACAAGTGTGAATTAACGCGCAAAACACCAACTCGCACTTCTAGCGGAAAACTTGGCGTGAGAAACGACTGTAATGATAAATAGACGTTGATGAGGACGCGTGATAATGAAGAGCGGTGCAAACAGCTGACAGTTGGTGTGATATTGGGTAGTAGATGCAACGCGTGAACCCGGCAATGAGCGCAGATCAGCCTCTGTAGTCTGCCGGGATGTTCATGATCAGAAACGGGGGGTGCGGAGGGCTGTAACCAATAGCAACCAGTCGCCTTTTATCACGGCCGTGGCTGGTGTACAAGATCTCCGCACTGGAGACATGAGAAACAGGTTTGTAGATTTTCTTACAACTGGGGATTTTGACACTTATAATTGCTAACGATATAGTATGAGGATACCTGCATCAGGAAACTGACCTGCTTGGCATGTGGCGTCAGCAAGGTTCTTTTTACCTTGTGACTGGAGACTGGGGAAATGCTTCCTCCTGCCTGCAGCAGAATGATCACTGGGGGAGAGGAGACTGAGGAAATGCTTCCTCCTGCCTGCCGCCGACTGATCACTGGGGGGGGGGGGGACGGAGGAAATGCTTCCTCCTGCCTGCCGCCGACTGATCACTGGGGGGGGGGGGGACGGAGGAAATGCTTCCTCCTGCCTGCAGCAGACTGATCACAGGGGGGAGAGGAGACTGAGAAAATGCTTCCTCCTGCCTGCGGCAGACGAATCATGGGGGAGGGGAGACTGACAAAATGCTTCCCCCTGCCTGCAGCAGACTGATCACTGGGGGGAGAGGAGACGGATAAAATGCTTCCTCCTGCCTGCAGCAGACTGATCACTGGGGGAGAGGAGACTGAGGAAATGCTTCCTCCTGCCTGCAGCAGACTGATCACTGGGGGAGAGGAGACTGAGGAAATGCTTCCCCCTGCCTGCAGCGGACTGATCACTGGGGGAGGGGAGAGGAGACAGAGAAAATGCTTCCCGCTGCCTGCAGCGGACTGATCACTGGGGGAGGGGAGAGGAGACTGAGGAAATGCTTCCCCCTGCCTGCAGCAGACTGATCACTGGGGGGGAGAGCAGACGGAGAAAATGCTTCCTCCTGCCTGCAGCAGACAAATCATGGGGGAGGGGAGACTGACGAAATGCTTCCTCCTGCCTGCAGCAGACTGACGACATCATCTCAGCCTAGGCAAAGTCATTCACCGGAGATCATGGACCGATTTTTAATGATAAAAATTGGAATTTTTGTGAAAATGATCCTGCTGTTGATGTCGGGATTTTACTTATTTGTGAAGTCAGGAAAAGGCTCCACGTTAGTGAATATGACGATATATAAATAATGTTATATATGACATATCGATGCCTCTACGTTCTCTATACCTCAGACCTATAAAGGGGTGTACAGGTCAGAGGCGTGGTCAGTCCTGCTGGAGAGGTGTTTTCACGTTCCCACTAATCAGGACCCTCGGCCGCTCCCGGTCCTGTAATAAGTCCGCGCAGCATCTGGTGGTACAATGGTGCAAGCTGTTCTTTGTAATTAAAGGGACCCTCGCCGGTGATTTTGGAGGCCAATAAAATTCCCAGCGAGGACAGATGAGCCGCGGTTAGCTGATGAAGTGCGGCGGGTTCCGGAATCCTTGTACATCGCCCCCCCCCCGGCACGGATAAGCACGATCGATTTGCTAATTTTCCAGGAAACACCTTTTGCGTATTGTGTCAGATTTACGCATTCCTCCTCGCCGGTCCTGGATCCAGTCCCATGACTTGCTGCGTTCACGGGGGCGTGATTAGCGATAAAGTTATTCACGCCATTAACCCGAAATGTAAGAAGGGGATTCTATAAAGTGTACCTGTCACGTCACGGAAGGGAGAACTGGACTTTTCAGACTCACTGACGGTTATTTTTTAACTCTTTGTCTTCATGCCATTTATCGGAACTCCGGGGATCAGCGGATATTGTCCTCATACAAGAGTCATGTGACTTCTTCTAGAATCTCGGTGAGCTTTGTGTATTTCTTCCAGATCTGCGCAGTAATCCCGCGTGAGACTTTTGCCTCTGAGCAAGCGAAGCTGAGTAAGCCAGAGGGGTTCCCAGATCAGTGATAGGTGCAGGAAGGCTTTGCTCCCTGTATTGTAATGTTGCTTAAAGGGGAACTATGGGGTCAGGGCTTTCCCCCATAGCTCTCCTTAGGGTAACGGGAGGACACAAACTAGCGTCCTCCCGTCACCCTAAGCTCAGTATATAGGGAGCTACAGCTCGCGGTATACTGAGACGCCGCAGCTGGAGCGGATCCCGGCAATTATGTCTGGATCCTCCCAGCTGCGTGAGTGACAGCTGGCTCTGCCTATCTAGAGGCAGAGCCAGCTGTACCCCCCCCCCCCCCCCCTCATAGTTCTCCTTAAAGTGTAATATATTTATTACAGGTATTTATATAGTGCCGAAAATGTACACAGCGCTTTACATACTGCACGTTCACATCATCAGTCCCTGTCCTCGAGGAGCTTACAATCTAAAATCCCTATTCCACACACATATGAGGCCGATTTAAACAGGAGCCAATGAACCTTCCAGCACAGGAAGCGTCCTGACCAGGATTCGAACCGGGGACTAGGGTTGCCACCTGTCCAGGATTCACCCGGACAGTTCGGGTTTTGAATACTGTGTCCAGATTTCATGGCACCAGGAACCCGGACACAAGATGTCAGGCACATAGGGGCAACCAAAATTAAGATAGGGGCTACTGGCCCCCCACTGAAAATAGTCTCAACTGTGATATTAACATATAAATGGGTGGCACTATTTACATATGAATAATCCACCACTCATTCTCCTAAAAAAATGTCTGCATGTCGCTTGAGTGTTCGGGTTTCACTTGAAGAAAAGGTGGCAACCCTACCGGGGACCCTCAGTGCTGCAAGGCAGACATGCTAACCACTCAGTGCCGTCACAAGGGGGGTGCGACCCGCACCAGGGTGACACCATTGGAGGGGTGACGCCAAGATGACTGACTGTCATTTTGGTGTCTCCCCCCTCTAAAATGTCGGGCACTCGGTCATTGACCGAGAGCCTGACAGTGTCAGGAGAGAGGTGGGGACCCGGCGGCATACCTCATCCTGCCGGGTGAACGTCCCCTCCTCTCTCTGCCGGCGTCCATCACCAAGATGGCCGCCCATGCGCGATGACATCACGATGGGGTGTCACCCGGTCCCCGCTCCACTCGGGACACCCCGGTAACCACTATGCTGCCCACATGTCAAGTGATATCAGAAGGAAGGGGTTGCTATTGACTTTAAAACTGAACTCCAGGCACACAAAAATGACTTTAAATATATTTGTCAAAAGCCACAATTGATATAAATCCATTTTGCGCGCACTAACTCCCTTTTGCAGATCCAGATATCACCTTGTTAAAGTAGCAGTGGCATCATTACTGGGCTGTACATAGCCTGTGCAAACAGCAGAGCTGTGGGAGGGACCAAGCAGGCTCCACCCACTTCAGGAAGAGGCAGAGACCAGACCAGTCGCCCTGAACAAGGAGAGAGCAGCAATGACTGTTTTTTATTATAGAAGGGGGCGGAGACCAGACCTGTCACCTTGCAGAAGGAGAGAGAGCAGCAGTGACTGGTCTTTATTACAGGAGGGGGCGGAGACCAGACCTGTCATCCTGCACAAGGTAAGAGCAGCAGTGACCTGTCTTTATTACAGGTGGGGGCGGAGACAAGACTACTCACCCTGCACAAGGAGAGAGAGCAGCAGTGACCAGTCTTTATTACAGGAGGGGGCGGAGATTAGACTACTCACCCTGCACAAGGAGAGAGAGCAGCAGTGAGCAGTCTTTATTACAGGAGGGGGCGGAGACAAGACCAGTCGCCCCGCACAAGGAGAGAGAGCAGCAGTGAGCAGTCTTTATTACAGGAGGGGGCGGAGACAAGACCAGTCGCCCCGCACAAGGAGAGAGAGCAGCAGTGAGCAGTCTTTATTACAGGAGGGGGCGGAGACAAGACCAGTCACCCCGCACAAGGAGAGAGAGCGGCAGTGAGCGTTTTTTATTACAGGAAGCTCCAAGTCTCACACTGAATTACTGCACAGATCTGGAAGAAATACACAAAGCTCACCGAGATGCTAGAAGGATTCCGGAGTTCCGCTTTAAGACTATGTTTCGTTATAAACACAATGAAATGTGAGACATGGGACGAGTGGCGAGGAATGGATGCTGGAAGTGTGTTTATCTGTCAGGGAATTTCACAGGAACATCCAGATGGTAATCGTAATGGTGAAACTGTTACAGAAAGACGCAGACGTCGATCACTTGACCTCCGCGCGGGTCTCTTCCACGCTGTTTACCGCGCCGGAAAGAGACGCTAACTGCTGACACATGTGTCTGGTGTGCCGGCCCGGTAATGGCTCCTTCCATCCTAATTCATAACAAGTGTACGAGTTAAAAATAAACCTTCTTCTAGAAACCCGTCACAATGTAATTACACAGAACGCGGCGGCGGCGGCGGCGGCGGCTCCCTCCTTGAAGCCGGGCTCGTGGTGGAAGCGGTAATGCTGAATCTCGGGGATCCTAATGATACAATGTTTGGAATCTGCTGATCGGTTCATTTTGAAGAATTAACTTTGTAAATGTCACACCGGAGACGCCAGAATTCCGAGCCGGCGGACAGGAGATTTAAAGGGATAGTGTTCCCAATGATTATCCAATTACTGTAAACGTGACGAAAGACGACGGCACGCAAGTGGCAGCCCTGGCAGACAGCGGCTTTATTTTAGCTGCGGTGGGCCCGTTCCACCCACTAGGCATAGCGGAGGGCGGGGGGGAGGGAATATTTGTTGAAGTGAAGTCTGCCGTCGCGTCGAAATCCCTACCGCATGATGACCAGTCTGGCCTTTGGATGACTTTGCAGATATGTTTGTACCAGCTGCTGATGATTGCTGTGCACATTCATCTGCCATCGTAACACCCAATTACTTATTATCTCTATACATTGTTTCTTATTCCTAGGCTCTGATGAAGAGGGCGGAGCTTAGCTCCTGAAACGCGTTGGATTTTGTTACATGGGCTCAAATATTTCGATATGGTGCTTCAATATCAGACTCATTAGCCGGCATGCACAGCTGAGTGAACCGATCTTCCTGTTCAGTTTGGTTGATTTAGATGGAGAATGCGGGCGCATACTAGACTCTGTCATGCATTGTGAGTACAGACTGCTGTCCAACTTATGACCCAAACTCTGGAAAGCAAATATGGTACAGCAAATGATGAGCGCTCTACTCCAATCAGGGAGGACAAAGGCTTAAAAAGAAATAGACGGAGGAAGTGTTCTTCATTCAAAATGCTTTTTTTCAGTGGTCAGCACTTATGCCTTGCAGGACTAGGGTTCAAATCCAGGTTCGGTCAGAACACTGTCTGCATGGAGTTTGCATGTTCTCCCTGTGCTTGTGAGAGTTTCTACTCCCACGCTCCAAAGACATGCAGGTAGGTTAATTGGCTCCTGTCTCAATTGGCCCTTGAATTTACTGTATGCATGTGAGATACGGACCTTCAGGGCAGCGGCTGATATTAATGAAATAGTATGTAAAGCATTACATAAAATGACAGCGCTCCATAAATAAGTATAATATAGCCAACGCGTTTCGAGGTTTATGATATCTAATTCATCAGGGCTATAAACAAAATATTACAGGTGCACCGAAATGAAAATTTCTAAATCGAAATTTAAAAAAAATGTCAGGCCGAAACCAAAAATGTTTATTTTAACTTTTTTAAATTTTTTTATATTCATTTTTTATTAAATATTTTTATTTTTTACTTGACTTTTAGGGGCTTTGGGGAAATATTGGGGGTCTAAACAGACTCCTGATATTTCCCTTTTAAAATAGAAAAAGAGATTGAGAACACAGAGTCCTCAATCTCTCTTTCTGCAGTCCCCTGTTATCAATGAACAGGAATCCTCTATACTGAGTGTTCCTGATCATTCATAACATGAGGACAGAGTGTGCTTACTATAACTACAATCATGAATGAACAGGAAGTGATGTAGATCCACAATCATGAATGAACAGGAAATTATGTCCCATTCATTCATAATTGAGGATATAGTAACCATACCATGTCCTCAATTATTTACAAACACTCAGCGATCGCTGATCACCGACTGCTTGTACCAGCTCTCCTCTCTGACACACTGTCACAGGAGGCTCAGCCTCCTGTGACAGTTCTGGCTGGCTCCGCCCACACACCGCTCTGCCAGACTGTGACAAGAGGCTGAGCGGTGTGGGAGGAGACGCCGGTCGCTCACAGTGCTCTCCTCCCGCAGCGCTTGGCAGCCTGTCACTTTCTCTCCCCCCCGCAGGGACACAGAGCCGCTCCCAGCGGGGGAGGAGAGAAAGCACGGATGCGCCAATGTATCGGGCAGAAAATGGCACTTTCTGCATTATGCCAAAAGTGCCATTTTCGGCCGATATGTTTCGGCAGCCGATATATCCCTACAAATTGTATTTTTTTTAAAATCATTTTTCATCAGCACTCACAGGTCTCATTCCCACCCTGTGATTGGACAATGAAGGAGAAGCAGCAGACTGACATCATTCTACTTATCACTTTGCTCTTTTCTACTATTAGCATCCTCCTTGCATTGCAGTATAACGGATTGGCTTCTTGTGCTGCTTCTCCCTCTCTCGGTCTGAGCTTTGCTGTGCAGGGACTGCAGGAGGCCGATACTAAAGTCAAATTCAGTACTGACACTACAATAAAAAAATAAATACATTGCCTGCTATATTAATAAATACTGAGCTGCATGAACTTGTCTGGAGCTTTGAATTCCTTGTGTGTGATATATACATTATTCTGTATCTGATCATTCAGTATTGGATTACAGACATTTTAAACGGGTTCCATCTGGAGGAGGACGGCGTCCGATGCCACCATTTCTCATCCTCCTATCTGCGTAGCGGGAGGGATCTGAAGTGTTCTACAATCTACTAAGACAAATATTTTATCATCGTTCTGCTGCTGAGAAGCCGGCGGTCTCTAATTCTCTGTACAATGTAGCCGGGGCCTCGGTCCTAATCCATCACTTGACTGATGTGCCTCCGATTCCTCCCAGAATTCCTCTCCCTAATGACTTGGGAATGGCGGCTGGAGCAGCAGATGCTTTCTATAGAGGCGGCCGTTCCTGACAAGTTCCCGAGATAATAAGGACTTAACCTTGCGAATGTTTATCTTACCTGAGTTTGTTCAGTTCCCCCGCCTCCATTTGTCTTCTTTTTTCTCTCTGGTTGTAGAAATGACTTTTAAGTGGTCATATATTTTTTGAGTTGAGTTCCATTAGTGGGAATTCCAATGTACATATTTGGAATTGGCTTCTGTTTTTTTGCAGTAACCTGCGATTAGCCAACACAGTGGGAAGCCTACAATTTGTGTAACAGGAACGAGATTACAATCATGGACAATGTAAAGGGGTGAGTCTATGGGTGTCAGTAGGTGTCTCATGGACAATGTAAAGGGGTGACTCTTTGGGTGTCCATAGGCCTCTCATGGACAATGTAAATGGATAAGTCTATGAGTGTCCATGGGCCACTCATTGAAAATGTAAAGGGGTGAGTCCTTGGGTGTCCATAGGCATCTCATGGACAATGTAAAGGGATGAGTATATGGGTGTCTATAGGTGTCTCATTGACAATGTAAAGGGATTAGTATATGTGTGTATATAGGCCTTTCATTGACAATGTAAAGGGATGAGCCTATGGGTGTCCATAGGTGTCTCATTGAAAATGTAAGGGGATGAGCCTATGGGTATCCATAGGTGTCTCATTGAAAATGTAAGGGGATGAGTCTATGGGTGTCCATAGGCCTATCATTGACAATGTAAAGGGATGAGTATATGGGTGCCCATAGGCCTCTCATAGAAAATGTAAAGGGATGAGCCTATGGGTGTCCATAGGCCTTTAATTGACAATGTAAAGGAATGAGTATATGGGTGTCCATAGGTGTCTCATGGACAATGTAAAGGGATGAGCCTATGGGTGCCCATAGGTGTCTCATTGAAAATGTAAGGGGATGAGTTTATGGGTGTCCATAGGCCTCTCACTGCAAAATGTAAGGGGATGTGTCTCTGGATGCCCATAGGCGTCTCATGGACAATGTAAAGGGATAAGTCTATGGGTGTCCATAGGTGTCTCATGGACAATGTAAAGGGATAAGTCTATGGGTGTCCATAGGTGTCTCATGGACAATGTAAAGGGATAAGTCTATGGGTGTCCATAGGCCTTTCATTGAAAATGTAAAGAGGTGACTCTTTGGGTGTATATAGGCCTCTCATGGACAATGTAAAGGGATATGTCTATGGCTGTCCATAGGCCTTTCATTGGAAAAGGAATGAAAGGCCTACATTTCATTGACAATGTAAAGGAAAAAGGTTATATTGTAAAGCGCTGTGCAAACTATTGGCGCTATATAAATCCTGTATAATAATAATAATAATGGGTGTCTCATGGACAATGTAAAGGGATGAGTCCTTGGGTGTCCATAGGTGTCTCATGGACAATGTAAAGGGGTGAGTCTATGACCAACCAACAGCTATGACCAACCAACAGCTTGTGTCTAAGCAGCTCCATTTTTTGGTGTAGCTGCCATCTGCTGAGGGTCACGGTTGTGGAACATCAGGGAGATGTATATACAGTATATACACAGTTACGTCCCCGGGGTGAGGAGTAGAATGTTGATCTCCGCACACAAGTATTGTTCATCTGTGATAGACACATCTGATGAGCTCAGATACAAGATT
The DNA here is from genome assembly GCF_000935625.1 of Nanorana parkeri. Classification (NCBI taxonomy): domain Eukaryota; kingdom Metazoa; phylum Chordata; class Amphibia; order Anura; family Dicroglossidae; genus Nanorana; species Nanorana parkeri. The sequence continues at coordinate 597,019 of NW_017307070.1, read as the reverse complement.
ACAGAGAGCAGCATACAAACCCAGCCGGATCCAGCGAGTCGGACTCGGGGAAGGGGCTTTGTTACTCTGAGTTCTGAAACACATAAAGATGAAAGTCTTCCAGAGACTTTGTGAAGTCTGATGCTGCAGACACATGAAACAGACCTTCGTCGTGCAGAGTACAGGGAACACGCCTCACCTTTCTCTGTCTTCTCCTTTCATGCGTGTCCTTCTCTCATATTTCTATAAAGACCTCAATACAGACTAGGCAGGATCTCTGGAGTCTGGTCAGACGGGGCACAGCTCTGGAAGTGTCCTGTGAAGAATATCTCATTCAATCAAAGTGTATCTAAAGCTGAAACTCTTTAGTTTTGGATGGATTGGTGAGGAGTTCAATCCCCAGTCAGTCTTGTTATTGCTGTGTGGGTCCCTGCTGGGGAGATTCACCGTCTCTACTGGTCTTGGTCACCATTGTCACCATCAACATATCTACAAAAAGAACTTTTGGGATATAGATATTGACCACCATTATCTATTTATTTCAAGTATTTATATAGCGCCGACAATGTACACATCATTCTCTACCCTCAAGGTCCCTTTCTCACATGCATACATAGAGGGCCAACTTAGAGAGGAGACAATTTACCTACCAGCATGTCTTTGGAGTGTGGGAGGAAGCCGGAGGAAACCCATGCAAACTCCTTGCAGACAGTGACCTGGCCAGGATACGAACCGGGGACCCCCAGTGCTGCAAGGCAGAAGCCCTAACTACTACGCCAATGTGCTGCCCATTATACCCAGTTATTTCATTAGGTAAATGATGAAACCTGGGCACAAAGATATAGGCCACCATTGAATCCAGTAGTTTTATGCTGTTGGGGTACAAAGGGAAAGCCCAGCACCACACCCCTGAAATACTACAAATCACCAAGTAGAACTGCCATTGAATCCAGTCGTTTGAGTTATTTATGAGGCTCAGCTAGTATCTCCCTTTTTATATTAGCTTCTTGTAATCTCCTGCAGAGGAGCACTCAATGTTGTGAAAGGCAGGGCCAGTACTGTAATTAGGCTCTGCAGTCAGTCTAAAGGTCCCCACACACCTTGCGATAATCGTACGATAATCGCGGGAAATCCCGCGATCGTACGATGATCGTAAGGTGTGTGGAAGCCGTGCGACCTCTACTACTGTAAGGTCGCACGACTTTAAACTTACGAACATGTTTGAAAACCCGCCGATCATCGTACGACGTTCGGCGGGTTTGTGGCATGTTCGTACGATAAAAGCCGTACGGGCCGGTGTGCGCAAGCGCACACTGCCCGTTCGGCATTGCGGTCATCGGAAGCCCGCCCCTCAGGGGGGTGCGGCTTGCGATCATCGCAAGTACGATCTGCCTGTCCAAGATAAGCAGAGCGTACGTTTTTTTAAGTACCTTACAACCATCGCAAGACAAAAGTCTTTTGCGATGGTTGTAAGGTGTGTGCCCAGCATAACACTGGGAACAAGATGGGGGCATGATGGGGGCAGGCTGCTCCATGTCTTAACTGTATTCAAGAAACAGTTCCCTTACCTGGTGTCTTATCAGGGGTACCTGGATCACAAGGCTGGCTGAGCTCAATTGCAAATAGTTAGGTAACAGAGGGAAAGGTCTACACTTGAATTATGACCTGTTGGGATGGAGCGCAATCTTTCCCATTGGAGTGCTGAACAGCTGCAGTACATGTGCGGTGAGAGACTCGTTCACATTCCCACGGAGAAAAAGAGAAAAACCTACAACCGGTTTTGCAGGTTTTTTTCTAGGAACTAATCGTGAATTTGGTAATTTCTACCTGGTCTGATTGCGTACTTTAATTTGTGGCATCATTTGCATGGTGGTCAGGGGCGTCCCTGCAATTCTTGCCATCTGAGGTCTCTGGGAGTCATACCTGTGGCTGTCAGTCTTGCAATGCCTCATGGGACTTGTGGATTCACAACAGTTGGAGTGCCAGGATTGCCTAGCCCTGGTATAAACATTTGATCGGCAGGGAGACCTCCCACAGCGCTACATTAATGGGCAATTTGAAGGCATCTTCCACTTCCTCGCGGAAAGCAGACTTCCCCTTCATACTCCGCTCTCTATTACTTCCATGATTGACGGGATCGCTCTGAATCGTGTCATTTCCCCATTACAATTCAGGCCGCACAGGTGATTGCACGTGAAACAATACAGATCTGTTTTGCAGTCCTGACGAAGGCAGCCGGAGAAATAAAATTGTTTCCATCCTCCGATATATAAATGGCTCAATAACAATCTCGCTAAGCGTAGCGGACGCTCCATGAAATGCAATAACGGAAACAAATCCGGGGAGAAGTAAATCAGGCGCGAGCTGCGGAGAAACGGGTGAGGCGCAATCAATCCGATGAAGAGTCTCTCTGTTTACACACCTCTCCGCGCCGGCGTCAGGCTGGCCACAGACATGACGGGCTAAAAGGCCGGCTTGTGGAAGACTTCAGCTGGCCGAAACGTGTGTGATTATACACCGAGTGGCCGGATTATTATATACACCGAGTGGCCGGATTATTATATACACCGAGTGGCCAGATTATTATATACACTGAGTGGCCAGATTATTATATACACTGAGTGGCCGGATTATTATATACAC